>NC_139603.1:91420189-91560189 GCF_964270895.1 Podarcis filfolensis | reverse complement strand
ACCCCCATCCCCCGGAGGTTCTTCAACATAAAACTCCAAGAAATATTATCAAAGGCTTTCTCGGCGTCCACAAAAATCAAAACCGCCTTAGTGTTTATATTCATTTCCAACTTTTCCAAAATGTCAATTATATTCCTTACATTGTCCGACAAATGCCTTTTCGGGAGAAAGCCCGCTTGGTCCCCATGAATCTCCTCCATCAAAACTCTTTTCAGTCTCTTTGCTAAAATATCAGCAAAGATTTTATAATCCACATTCAATAACGAGATGGGTCGGTAGTTTTTAAGTTGAGTCTTTTCAGTCTCTGTCTTTGGTATAAGTGTGATATAGGCCTCACTCCACGTATCAGGTGCCCTTCTCCCCTCCATAATCTCATTACAGACTTCCTTCAAAGGCTGTATCAGTCCTTCCTTCAAAACTTTATAATATTTAGAAGTCAGTCCATCCGGCCCGGGGGATTTGCCCAGCGTCATGCCTTGAATGGCATCTTCTATTTCTTGTGCTGATATCTCCTGATTCAGAATTGTTTTACTTTCCTGCGAAACCTTTTTCAGCCTATTTTTCTCGAGGAATTGTTGTATATCCATTTCATTCTGCGGCCCTTGTGTGTAGAGTTGTCTAAAGTAGTTCTGAAAACAGTTCCTGATTTCCGCTGGGTTGCTTATATTCTTTCCTTCCACCTCTATATTTGTTACCGTGTTGAGTTTTTGTCTCTTCTTTATTTGCCAAGCCAATAACTTACCACATTTATCAGCAGATTCAAAAGTCTTTTGTCTCATTTGTTTAATTTTCCACTCTAATTCTTGATTCATCAGTTCCATATATTGTGTTTGATGAAATTTAATTTCTCTTAAAATCTCTTGGGATTTTGGCTTCGATCTTAATTGTTTTTCCCCTTCTTTTATCTTTTCCAAAATTCTCTCCTTCCTCTCGTTTTGCTTTCTTTTCTTTAATGTATTTTGCTGAATCAAAAACCCTCTCATCACGGCTTTGCTTGCGTCCCATACTATTCTTTTTTCTACTTTAGACCTTAAGTTGATTTCAAAGTAGTCTTTCAAAGTTTTTTGGGCCTTCTTGCAAATCTCCTCATCTCTGAATAAGGTGTCATTCATTCTCCATCTGAAGGAACCAGTTGTTGTTTGCCTCATCACCATCTTTACTGCATTGTGGTCGGAGAAAGTTTTTGGGCAGATTTCTACTTTCTTTATGTTCGGCGCCATACTGCTAGTCACCCAAATTTGGTCAATCCTTGTCCATGTCATTTTGGCTTCAGAAAAGAAGGTTCCCTCTCTTTCTAATGGGTGTTTTGTTCTCCAAATGTCAATCAAGTCCATATTGTCAGTCATTTCAAAAAAAGTCTTTGGTAGTCTTCCATCTTTTGTTATTACCTGTCTTTGTGCTTTGTCCATATTTGTAGAAACTACTCCATTCATATCTCCCATCAAAATTAAGTTGTAATCCATATGGTCCATCAAAATTTCATGCAACTTCTTAAAAAATTCAGCTTTCCCTTCATTTGGTGCATAGATTCCCACTATCAAGTACTTCTCTCCTTGGGATTGAATTTCAATTGCCAAATATCTTCCTTGATCATCTTTAAAAATTTGTTTCGGTTGCAACTTTTCTTTTGCATAGATCACCACTCCTCTCTTTTTTACTCTGTCTGAAGATATAAATTCCTGTCCCAATCTTTTGTTTATTAATAATTTTCTATGTGCTCTTGTCACATGAGTCTCTTGTAGACAAATCAAGTCCAATTGGTCTTTCTTTAAGGCGTGAAATATATTTTTTCTCTTTCTGGGAATGTTCAAACCGTTACAATTCCAGGTTAGAAGTTGCAGAGCCATGATGGGATTATTTACTCCTTCCTCCTACAGCTCCCTGTTTCTGTTCCTCGTCTGTCGGTGGTACCGTGTCCGTGTCCAGTGACGGATGCCCTTGTCCTGGAAATGTCTCTTTCTGTAGGTCTTCTTCGTGTTCTCCCAGGAACTTGTCTTTATCACTCACAGTCTTTATTCTTCTCTTCTTCCCCTTGTATTTAAAAGACAAGCCTTGGGGAAACTCCCACCTGAATGGTATGTAGTTCCTTTTCAGCAATATCACCAGGTCCTTGTAGTGTCCTCTTGCGTCCAAAATACTCTTAGGAATGTCTTTGAAGATCTCAATATGAAAGTCTTCAATTCGAAGGGTTGTTTGGTAATGCAGGTTCAATATTTTATCTCGCTCCTCCTTTGATCTTAGAGTTATAAGACAATCTCTGGGTCGATTCTTCTTCTGCCTTGTTCCCAATCTAAATGCACTTTCTATCTTGAAATCTTCTTTCTCCAACTCCTGCTTCCAAAAATCAGAAAATTCTTTTGTCAAATAGTCCACCAGGTTATCTCCTTCCTTTTCCGGCACAAGTCTAATCCTTAAATTCCTCTCCTTACGTTGCATATCCTGCATAGAGAGTGCCAGCTCATACTCATCCAGTTTCTTGTAAACTGGTGGAAATTTTTCCTCGGCAGCAGTTGCAATTTCCTTAGCTTCCTCGGCTATCGTTCGTGTTGTAGATGAATCTTCCAATAATTTCCCAATTGCTTCTGCATTTGAGTTCACTTTGTTCCCAAGGTCAGTTATACTTTTTGTATTTAAGTCAATTTTCCCAGAGATTTCTTCAATTTTTTTATTTGTTTCAGCAACTTGTACTTTAGTTTCAGCAACTTGTAGTTTAGTCTCTGCGCCTTGCTTTTTTAGTTCCTCCAAAGAGTCATTTATCTTCTCCAGTACCTTAGCAAATGATTCTTCTGTAAACATTGCTTTCACTTTTGACTTTGCGACAACTGTAGTTCCAGAGGCTCCTGTTACAGAAGCCCTTCTTTGCATGGAAGGGTCAATTTTGTATTGTCTGCCAGATCTCAAGGTTGTTTCTTGTGAATCCCCTTTCTCTTTACCATCTGCCATAACAAAGTCTTTTAGTCAAGGTTATTCCCACACTCTTAAGCTATCAAACAAAAGTTCTCAGATTTTAAACTCCACTTGTTGCTGAAACAATTTGTAAGTCCTCTAGAGGGCGTAGAGTCAATTCTTTACTTCTCAAAATAGTCCCACACTCTTCAAAAAATAAACAAAAGTTTTCCTAGTCCCTTCCAATTATTCTTTTCTCTTTCTAGGGGATCCCAATCAATAATGTCCTGTAAGTAACTTTGCAATGCAACAAAATAAATGTTTCAAGTTGGGAGTAGCCAAAGTCAATTAAAGATACTTTTTAGACTTCTTATAGCAACAGTCCTTAGCCGGTTCCTTTTCTCCGGCAGTCCGATCCCAGGTATAAGAGCAGCGGTACTTAACTCAGTTCTTTTAAATTGGCAGGGAAACACTTTAAAATCTTCTCCCCCCCCCTCCTGCCTTTGGGGAGGGAGTTCTTTGCTTTGGTGGTGGATTTCTTAATTCCCACAAATTTCCTCTCAAGCAGTTACAGCTAGAGTGCCTTTCGCTTTGATCTTGCTACAGAACGGAAAGCAGACTTCCTTTTTAGTGCTTGTCCGTCTCGGTACCCAATTTCTTTACTTTTAGTGTCCAATTATATTTTAGCGGTCAATCCTACTCACGGGTAGTTGTTCTTTTAATCCAATTTCACCGGAAGAAATCAGCGCTCTCCGCTAATGGCGACGCGGCTTCGCTTCGCAGGCTGGGTGAAGACGACTCTCAGCACCGCTCCAAAACCCCTCCGCTGCTCCGCAGCCTTTAAAAAGGCTATTTCACAGCATCGGGGGGGCGCAAAGGTGCCCGCCGAGTCTCCGGTTCACAGGCAACGCGCCTGTGATTTTTGAGGGTCCCCGCTTCGCCGTAGCTGACAGGACCCGAACCCACGAAGCAGATCTCTCCCGGAGCTCCGGGTGAGATCCGCCATTAAGCGCTGGCGCTAACCGGAAGTCCCTAACCCTAACCCTAACCCTAACCCTAACCCTAACCCTAAAACACCCTAACCCTAACCCTAACCCTAACCCTAACCCTAACACCCTAACACCCTAACACCCTAACCCTAACCCTAACCCTGACCCTGACCCTGACCCTGACCCTGACCCTGACCCTGACCCTGACCCTGACCCTAAACCCTAACCCTAACCCTAACCCTAACCCTAACACCCTAACCCTAAAACCCTAACCCTAAAACCCTAACCCTAACCCTAACCCTAACCCTAACAACCCTAACCCTAACCCTAACCCTAACCCTTAAATTCCCCGGTCTTTGAACTTGACCTACTCACGGGTAGTTGTTTGTTAGCCGAATTGTCCCAGGAAAAAGGTCAGCGCTCTCCGGCAACAGCTGCGCAGCTTCGCTCCATGGAAGAAGCAGTTGGCTCTCAGCACCGCGCCTAACTCCCCGTTTTGCTCCGGGACCCCTTGCGGGGTTCCCTCGCAAATAGGGGGGGCGCTGAAGGTGCCCGCTGAGTCCCACAAACACAGGCTTCTCCCGCCTGTAGTTTTCTAAAGGCTCCCCGCGTTGCCGTCGCTGCTAGACCCGATTCCCGTGGAGCTATTCCCTCACAGCTGGAGGGAATCCGCCATTACCGATGGCGCCGCCTCCGGAAGTCCTGGGAATGGGCGAATTCAGTTCGGATGACCATCATATCTACTACTGTGGGCAAGAATCCCATAAAAGAAATGGAGTGGCCCTCATAGTCAACAAAAGAGTGGCGAAAGCTGTACTGGGATGCAATCTCAGAAATGATAGCATGATCTTGATACGAATCCAAGGCAGACCTTTTAACATCACAGTAATCCAAGTTTATGCACCAACTACTGGTGCTGAAGAAACTGAAATCGACCAATTCTATGAAGACTTACAACACCTTCTAGAAATGACACCAAAGAAGGATGTTCTTCTCATTACAGGGGATTGGAATGCTAAAGTAGGGAGTCAAGAGATGAAAGGAACAACTGGCAAGTTTGGCCTTGGAGTTCAAAAGGAAGCAGGGCAAAGGCTAATAGAGATCTGCCAAGAGAACAAGCTGGTCATCACAAACACACTTTTCCAACAACACAAGAGATGACTCTACACATGGACATCACCAGATGGGCAGCATCGACATCAGATTGATTATATTCTCTGCAGCCAAAGATGGAGAAGCTCTATACAATCAGCAAAAACAAGACCTGGAGCTGACTGTGGCTCAGATCATCAGCTTCTTATAGCAAAATTCAAGCTTAAACTGAAGAAAGTAGGAAAAACCACTGGGCCGGTAAGATACAATCTTATGAATACACAGTGGAAGTGAGGAACAGGTTTAAGGATTTAGATTTGGTGGACAGAGTGCCTGAAGAACTATGGATGGAGGCTCGCAACATTATACAGGAGGCAGCAATGAAAACCATCCCAATGAAAAGGAAATGCAAGAAAGCAAAGTGGCTGTCCAACGAGGCCTTACGAATAGCAGGGGAGAGAAGGCAAGCAAAGTGCGAGGGAGATAGTGAAAGATATAGGAAATTGAATGCAGATTTCCAAAAAATAGCAAGGAGAGACAAGAAGGCCTTCTTAAACGAGCAATGCAAAGAAATAGAGGAAAACAACAGAATGGGAAGAACCAGAGATCTGTTCAAGAAAATTGGAGATATGAAAGGAACATTTCGTACAAAGATTACCATAATAAAGGACAAAAGTGGTAAGGACCTAACAGAAGCAGAAGACATAAAGAAGAGGTGTCAAGAATACACAGAGGAATTATGCCAGCAAATTTGGAAAACTCAGCAGTGGCCAGAGGATTGGAGAAGATCAGTCTACATCCCAATCCCAAAGAACGGCAGCGCCAAAGAATGCTCCAACTACCGCACAGTTGCACTCATTTCACACGCTAGCAAGGTTATGCTTAAAATTCAAGGAAGGCTCAAGCAGTATGTGGACCGAGAACTCCAAGTAGTGCAAGCTGGATTTCGAAGGGGCAGAGGAACCAGGGACCAAATTGCAAACATGCGCTGGATTATGGAGAAAGCTAGAGAGTTCCAGAAAGACATCTACTTCTGCTTCATTGACTATGCAAAAGCCTTTGACTGTGTCGACCACAGCAAACTATGGCAAGTTCTTAAAGAAATGGGAGTGCCTGATCACCTCTTGTGTCTCCTGAGAAATCTCTATGTGGGACAAGAAGCTACGGTTACAACTGGATATGGAACAACTGATTGGTTCAAAATTGGGAAAGGAGTACGACAAGGCTGTATAGTGTCTCCCTGCTTATTTAACTTCTGCATATAAGTTAAATTCATCATGCGAAAAGCGGGGCTGGATGAATCCCTAGCTGGAATTAAGATTGCTGGAAGAAATATCAACAACCTCAGATATGCAGATGACACAACATTGATGGCAGAAAGTGAGGAGGAATTAAAGAACCTTTTAATGAGGGTGAAAGAGGAGAGTGCAAAATATGGTTTGAAGCTCAACATCAAAAAAACGAAGATCATGGCCACTGGTCCCATCACCTCCTGGCAAATAGAAGGGAAAGAAATGGAGGCAGTGAGAGATTTTACTTTCTTGGGCTCCATGATCACTGTGTATGGTGACAGCAGCCATGAAATTAAAAGACGCCTGCTTCTTGGGATGAAAGCAATGAGAAACATAGACAGCATCTTAAAAAGCAGAGACATCACCTTGCCAACAAAGGTCCGTATAGTTAAAGCTATGGTTTTCTCAGTAGTGATATATGGAAGTGAGAGCTGGAACATAAAGAAGGCTGATCACCAAAGAATGGATGCTTTTGAATTCTGGTGCTGGAGGAGACTCTTAAGAGTCCCATGGACTGCAAGAAGATCAAACCTATCCATTCTTAAGGAAATCAGCCCTGAGTGCTCACTGGAAGGACAGATCCTGAAGCCGAGACTCCAATACTCTGGCCACCTCATGAGAAGAGAAGACTCCCTGGAAAAGACCCTGATGTTGGGAAAGATGGAGGGCACAAGGAGAAGGGTACAACAGAGGACGAGATGGTTGGATAGTGTTCTCGAAGCTACCAGCATGAGTTTGACTAAACTGCGGGAGGCAGTGGAAGACAGAAGTGCCTGGCGTGCTCTGGTTCAGGGGGTCACGAACAGTCGGACACGACTAAACGACTAAACAACAACAACAACAATTGTTTTTAACACTCGATTGGGAGCCGCC
This sequence comes from Podarcis filfolensis, assembly GCF_964270895.1. Lineage (NCBI taxonomy): Eukaryota > Metazoa > Chordata > Lepidosauria > Squamata > Lacertidae > Podarcis > Podarcis filfolensis. The sequence continues at coordinate 91,553,057 of NC_139603.1, read as the reverse complement.
CAGAGTGGCTGGGGAAACTCAGCCAGATGGGCGGGGTATAAATAATAAATAATAAGAATTATTATTACCTTCCACCCACCACCAATGGGCTGGAGCATGTCAGTGCCTTGCCTTTCAAGAGCCTGTTTCAAAGCACTTTGCAAATTTGAAGTAATTAAGCCTCATTAGCTCAAGGACAGTCATTACCACTCACCCATAACTCTTCAAGCCATTGTGTGACTTTGACTGCGATGAGGCAATAAAAAACCATTAAAGGTAAATATATGAACCAAATGCAGCCAGGGTACGTCTTGTTTGCGTTTCTCTGTCAGTGCCCACTTTTGCACCTGCCAGGTTGCTGTGGGCATCACTCACCTGTTCCACACTTGGATGTCACACTACCATCAAAGAGAAACTGCAGAATAGCTAAGTGGCATGTGTGGTTAGCACACAGTGGTGAGTTGACCAAAACTGAGCACAGGAGCAACTCTCCCCTCCTGTGGTTTCTGAGAGAACAACAAAAGAGATGGTGAGAGCAGACCAGTGGCTCATCTAGTCCAGCATCCTGTTCTCACAGTGGCTGACCAGATGCCCCAGTGAGAGGCCAAAAAGCAAGATTCAAGCACAAGAGCAATATCCCCTTCCTGCTACTAGGATACAAAATCTGCCTCTAACTGTGGAAGCAGAGCAGAGCAGAGCCGTCATAGCTAGTAGCCATCGATAGCCATCTCCTCCTCCATGAATTTGTCCAATCCTCTTTTAAAGCCATTCCTCTTGATGGTTGTCACTGCCTCCTGGGGGAGTGAGTTCCAAAGGTTAACTCTACACTTTGTAAAGAAGCCCTTCCTTTTACCTGTCTTGAATCTTCCAACATTCACCCTCATTGAATGTTCATGAATTCTTGTACTGGCGCATGGGGCGGGGGGGGGGCTTTTCTCTACTTCCTCCATTCCATTCATAATTTTATACACTTCTATCATGTCCCCTCTTACTTGCGCTTTCTTTTCATGTTTGTCAAGGCTGCCCAAGGTCCCAGCTCACAAAGGACCAACGCTGCTTTCTAATTAAATACAAAAGTCTTTATTGAAGTTCAGTTTCACTTCCAGAGCCGCAGCGCGCAGCCCCACGTCTCAACTGTCAGACCGCTGATGACCCTTCTGAATCTCCTCCCCCTGTACACCAATTTAAGACCCTAGCCTTGCTCCACCTTTTCCGCTGCTCCTTCCTCCTCTGGGTCCGCCTGCCCGCCGGGGTCTCGCCCTTCCTAGCCTCCTCTGATGCTGATTCCCCTGAGCCTTCTTCCTCCGTCCGGCGGGCTTTAGGAGCTGGTTCCCCATCCGGGTCTCCTGCTGTCCCGCGCGCCTGTACATTTGAACTTGGCGCGCGCGCCCAGCCAGCCGTTTTCCTCCTAACCGTTTCACTGCTGCTGTCACTGCTTCCCCCTTCGGGTGGGCTAGCTGCAACTGACCTCCCCTCCATTCCCCCACTCTCCGATGGAGGCGTGGTCAGCCCTGACTTACTCTCCCTCCCCTCCGGAGGAGACGCTGGCCCTGACACACGTGACTCTTCCCCCCCACTACGCTCTGGTGGGGAAACTGGTCCCGATCCTCCACTGCTGCTTTGGGGTTCCCCTCTGGCTCCTTGTTTCTGGTGCGTCCCCCCTGGGACCCCCCTTGCCCTGACCATCGGAGCCCCCTTCTGGGAATCTTCTGATTCGCTGAAGAAGCTCATGGAATCTCTCGGGCCACTGTCATAGTCCCCTACGCTTCCCTCGGATTCTTCCCCTTCGCTCTCCAATTCCTCTCTCCCCAGTGCTCCTGCTCCTGATTCCCTGACAATGTTTTACATCTGAATCTTGGAAAGATGGAGGCAATATGTGTCCCAGGTTCTTAGGTCTGGGAGGGGAGGAGGTAGCTTGCCCAGGATTGGGTGTTCTTCCCTGAAAGGAGCAGGTTCGAGTTGGGGGCTGCACCTGAATGCAACACTTTCAGGGGAGGCTCAGTTGGCCTCGGTGGCCAGGAGTGTCTTTTTTCAACTGCGGTTGGTTTGCCAGCTGGTCTCTTCCTCCACTAAGGGAAGTGGGAAACTTTGAAAATGTATTAGAAGAGTATATTTTAAAGCTCTAACAGCCTATATTTCCACACTTTACTTTGTTGCATGTTTTGTGATTTTAAAGGTCTGCTGGGGTACTCTTACTAAAGATTACTTGCCACAAACCTGGATCTTGGCATCCAGGGAATTATCTTTGTGTTCTTTAACCAAAGTACCAAAATACAACACACTTTGGGTGGCATAAGGCAGAGCTGTAGCTATGGGGGGCTAGCCGGGGTATTTTTGCCCTTGGTGACACATTCAGAGGTGTGCAATTGAGGCGCCCAGTGTGTGTGTGTGTGTGTGTGTGTGTGTGCACGCACGTGTGTGTGTGTGCACGCATGTGCAAATGCATGGGGTGTGCCAAACTTGGTCTTTGACCCGGGTGAAACAAAGCCTAGTTTTGCCCCTACATAAAGGGTCAGCCACTGTGAGAATAAGATGCTGGACTAATGGGCCATTGGCCTGATCCAGAAGACACTTCTTACATTCTCATGCTGAGAGAAACAGACAGAGAGAGAGAGAGAGAGAGAGAGAGAGAGAGAGAGAGAGATTCTCTCTATTCTTTCCATATCGTTCATCATTTAACTAATTTATGCATCACCCATCACCTCCTTACCTGCCAGTTCAGTGACCTTACACATTCCTCCTTTCCATATCCTTTTCTGAACTCCTCATGATTGGGACAGAACCTCGCTGGCATGCTCATCAAAGCACACACTTTGTTCCAAGAAACCCATCAGCCAACAATCTTTTCCAAGAGACTCATCCTCTTTGCTTATCCTGAAACATGAGATCCAAGTGTGTTATGAAACTTTGATATTCCCATTAAAAAACTGGGATTGACGGTTGTGGGGGTGTGAGAGCTGGTACAAATTACTAGGCTCCACTGGTTAGAAGGGGGCCCCAGGGCCTTGTTCTCTTGCACAAGTTTTAGGCAATTGTTTTTGTTTTTATTTTTTATTGTTTTTCCAAGTTTGTAACAAAACAAACACAATACCAATACAGTGGTGCCTCGCAAGACGAAAAGAATGCGTTCCGCGAGTCTCTTCGTCTTGTGAAGCAAGCCCATTAGCGGCTTAGCGGATTAGCGCTATTAGCGGCTTAGCGGGCTTAGCGGATCAGCTGATTAGCGGCTTAGCGGATCAGCTGTTAAGCGGCTTAGCGGCTTGGGAAAAAGGGGGGGGGGAACCCCGCAGGAACTCGCAAGACATTTTCGTCTTGCGAAACAAGCCCATAGGAAATTCGTTTTGCGAAGCACCTCCAAAACGGAAAACCCTTTCGTCTAGCGAGTTTTCCGTCTTGCGAGGCATTCGTCTTGCGGGGCACCACTATATAAAACATACTGTCAGAGCTGCCCAGCTCTGACACATACATAACATGAAACACACATAATAAAAAAGATACAAGAAAGAAGTACACATTACTAAAAAAAACAACAACCTAATTTAACTTCATTGTTAACTGACTTCCTCAAATCCCCCCATCTGAATTCCATTGTATCTCCTTGTAGCAGTTCTCCTAAATTTTAATTCTAATAATATAAAATCCATTTAATTACTATCTTCTATTCTTTTATTAATTCTAATCCCTATTGTTTTACAACCCGTTATTGTTATAATCCTCCGCCTATTTTTTACTTCCAAGTAACTTCCATTTTCTTATATTACAATATTTAGCCAAATATTCTTTAAATTTCTTCCAATCTTCTTGAGTCTTCTCCTCCTTCTGATCACGGATTCTTCCAGTCAGGTCGGCAGCTCCAAAAAGTCCAACATCTTCTTCTGCCATTCTTCTATTGTTGGTATTTCTTGGGATTTCCAGTTTTTTACTATTAGTAGTCTTGCCGCTGTAGTGGCATACAAAAACAATCTAACATCCTTTTTGGGCAATTCCAGTCCTATTATTCCAAGTAGAAAGGCTTCTGGTTTCTTAATAAATTTATTTTTCAACATTTTCTTGAACTCATTATAAATCTTTTCCCAGAAGTCTTTCACCTTGGGACACATCCACCACATATGATGGATGGGTCTTCTCGGTAGTGGCGCCTGGCCTGTGGAACACCCTCCCATCAGATGTCAAGGAAATAAACAACTATCTGACTTTTAGAAGACATCTGAAGGCAGCCCTGTTTAGGGAAGTTTTTAATGATGTTTTATCCTGTTTTTAATATTCTGCAGGGAGCCACCAAGAGTGGCTGGGGAAACTAGGCCAGATGGGCGGAGTATAAATAACAATTATTATTATTTTAATTATTATAATTATAATTACTATTATTGTTAGAGAGCCCACATGGCAAGGGCTCGAGGCATAGCACAGCAGGGCAGGAGGTGCCAGAGGTCCTCTTGGTTCTGGCTAGGGCTGCCTGACGTTCCCAAGTCACTTGTTGCTGGGCTCTCTGTATCCTTCCACAACTGTGGTACAAAAGATGAAACTTCCCTTCTCCAAACATTGTAATCCTACTGTAAAAGTGCCTCCCCAAATCAACTTTTTTTAAAAAAAAACCCAAACCACTGACAACAACTTCATGTAATGTGCAGTTAGGTCCTCAGAATGTTTAATTCCAAAAATATTTTTAGACTCTTTTTCTTTTTCCTTTTCGCTGCATTGTATTTATTTATTACATGTATATCTTCCAAGGATCTCAAGGTGCTCTACGTGGTCGTCCTCCTCCCCACCACAACCCTGTGAGTTGAGACCCTCCTGGCACCAGGTCAAGGGATGGTGTAAAGTTGCCCCAACGATGGGAGGGGGGAAGTGGTGTGTTGGGGGGAGCAGGGGGTAGATCAGGATCTACTGAGCGATTCGTGGTTTTAGAAAAAAAACAACTTGCAGCGCTTTTTGTGGTCCCGGATTGTTTAACAAGAGCTTTCAAATTCAGCTATTGGAACAAATGAATACTGTTTTTTGGCGGGGAGGGGGAAACCAGGAATAGCGCTCTGCGTTTGAGAAACAGGAGCTTGTTTCTAGGACTGAAAACAAATACTTAGCCTCAGAGACTGCTGCACGTGTCTCCTGCTTGCCTTTCAAGGATCTCTTGACCCCTTTTTCTGAGCTTGATCTAAAGTAAAAAACAACACACCTTTCCCTGCGCGGCTGATCTCCAGGCCGTGCTTAACATTCTAAACTTCCCCCATGTCTCATTTTATTTGCCTTTTCTTTAAACCAGTCTCAAACACGCAACTTTCCCCCATAGGGCCGTCGCTCCAGCGCCTTGATCATTTTGTGGCCCTTTCCTGAACCTTTTCCAGCTCTACAATATCCTGTGGTCACCCCATAGATTTGAATAATGGCATTATGATATGGGTAGCTACTTTATTGTCAATTCCTTTCCTAATGATCCCTGTAGAGCTTCAGTGCCTCCAGCAAATGTGGCCACTTCGCAGCTCATCTATAACTCCAGGGTCGTTTAGAAAGCACAGGTCCCGATACTTGGGGGACTCCACTTTCTACATCTCTCCATTGGCAGCTAGGTCCATTTCTCCCTGCTTCCGGAAACTTAGCCAACTCCTGATCCGGAAGAGGACCTCTCTGCTCTTAGAATCATGGAATTGAAGAGTTGGAAGGGACCTCAGATGTCATCTGTTCCAAGCCCCTGCGATGCAGGAACCGCAGGGAAAGCAACTCCTCTTATTCCTTCACTGCTAAGTTTACTCAGGAGTAGTTGGTGAGGTACTTTGTCGAAAGGCTCCTGAAAGCCCGCGGACGCTTTGAGAGCAGGGCCTGTTACTTGTTTTCAGCGTCAGGTAGGTAGCCGTGTTGGTCTGATGCAGTACCTCTGCAAACGAAATAAAAAAATTAAAAAATAGTCCAGTAGCACCTTAGAGACCAACTAAGTTTGTTCTTAGGGACGCGGGTGGTGCTGTGGGTTAAACCACAGAGCCTAGGGCTTGCTGATCAGAAGGTCAGCGGTTCGAATCCCTGTGACGGGGTGAGCTCCCGTTGCTCGGTCCCTGCTCCTGCCAACCTAGCAGTTCCAAAGCACATCAAAGTGCAAGTAGATAAATAGGTACTGTTCCGGTGGCGTTTCCGTGCGCTGCTCTGGTTCGCCAGAAGCCGCTTAGTCATGCTGGCCACATGACCCGGAAGCTGTACCCTGGCTCCCTCAGCCAATAAAGCGAGATCAGCGCCGCAACCCCAGAGTCCGCCACGACTGGACCTAATGGTCAGGGGTCCCTTTACCTTTACTTAAGATTGTTCTTGGTATTAGCATACATACGAAAGCTAATACCAAGAAAAAGGGAGTTTCTAAGGTGCTACTGGACTATTTTTTTAAAAAAAACATTTCCTTTGCAGAGGTACATTGCCTCTCACCGTGGACGCTCAGTTTAGCCACGGAGAGACCTTAGGATAGAGGAAATCGGGGCCGGCCCCAGGCCGCTGCGGAGCTTCGCGATTGAGTTCGGCTGCTTTGAAGCGGCTCCTCCAGGTCGCAAAGACGCAGCCGCGTTAGCCTCGCCAGCCTCCGCACGCCGGGGGTGCGGCGGAACAGAAGCGGCGTTCCCGGGCTTGCCTGGAGCCCAGCCAGCTGATGGTAGGAGTTGGCGCCCCTTCCCTGTAACAGCCTGCAGGCGAGGCCCCTATCCCTCCTCTCCAGGAGGTGCCCAGAGGCGGCGCTGATGGGCGGAGAGCCCCTGGAGACAGAGGGAGAGGCCCCAGGCGGGGCGAGGCGCCCCGGATAAAAGGGCCGCGCGCGCTCCGACGGCACCCGAGACTTTGAGCTGCCAAGATGACCAGCGACGACGAGAGCTACTTGATGCGTATTCGGAGCCTGCTCCAGTTCCAAGCCGCGGAGATCGGCGCCGAGGCCATCAACAGGTAAGCCCAGCCCGTCGGGCAGGGACCCTCTCCCGGGGACGAGGCCGCGGGCCGGGCCGGGCCGGAGTCGGAACCTCGTCTTCCTGCTCCTCTCCTCCTCTTCCTGCAGGATGTTCGCGGCGCACCCCTCCACTAAGACCTACTTCAAGATCGGCATCGCCCCCGGCGCCTTCGACAAGCTCAGCGACCTGCACGCCCAGGAGCTGCGCTTGGAGCCCGTCAACTTCGCGGTGAGTCGCTCTCGCTCCCCGTCGGGGCACCGAGCGGGCGGGCGGGCTGGATCCCTGCTTCGCTCCGTCCGAGGCCCCGTTTAACGCTCCCCCTCCGCCTCTCCCGCAGATGCTGGGCCACTGAATCCTGGTGGCCATCGCCGCCAACCACCCGAGGCTCCTCAAGGCCAGCACCCTCGTCTTCATGGAAAAGTTCCTGGGCCGCGTCGGCGTCATGCTGACCTACAAGTACCGCTAGCCCCCCAAAAGCCCAAGCCCGCCGCAGAGAAGCCGCCTCGACGCCGCCCCGCGACCCCAAACACCCCAATAAACCTGCTCTTGACTCTCCCTGATCTCTCGCGTATTCTTGGGCTGAACTGGGGGACCGTGAAAGAACCGCAGGCACGCGTGGCCTTTGCCGGACGGGGGCTCAGAGTCCGGCTCAGTCCAGCCCGAAAGCCCCGAGAGCCACAGCTGCCAGCTCGTGTATGCAATACGGCCCGGGTTGGATGCAATAGAAGGCAGCTTCCTAGGATCCTGCGCTCGAGGGCAGAGGCAGCCCCCTCCCCACAGCCAAGCCCACTTCAAGGCCGGGGGGGGGCAGTGCTAGGGGTCTTCTCCACACCCGCACTGAGAGGGCACGGAAAGAGCCCCGCAAGCAGGAACCCTGCCTGGGAGAGGGTGACTCGGGCTCTGGAACCACCGCCAGTTCCCGAGATCACTAGGACCCACCAGAGCAATGGGAAGGGCGCGTGGCAAGGGGGGGGCGCCCTCCCCCCCATCTGCTCACAGCAATCGGAGGAGCCACGCCCACAGTGGCACAGGTGGGCTGTGTGGGGCAGATCTAGCCCAGCGCCAGGAGGCCCTTTGCAATGGCGCCGCCGCCCAGAGGCACGGCAAAAGCCGTCCGGGTTGCAAGAGGGGAACCAGAGTTTGCGTCCCTGCGTCTTGGGAGACAACGGAGGAGTGCACTTTTGAGGGTCAAGTCAAACCGTTGGAAGGTTGCAGCGCCTGCTGTGGCTGCAGAGGCCGATATGCGAGAGGCGGGTCGTGTTTTGCTGCAGTTGGGGGCCGGGGCACCTGAAGATGTCCGATTGTGCTGCTGCAGACGCACCAAGGCAATTCTTCTCTCTGGGCTCCCGGCGGAGGTTATTCCTCCTCTGCTCGTTGCTTTGGATGCACGACTTGTCTACCTGTTTCTGGGGAACCAGAGACCCTCTAAAAAATACCCACAGCCCCGGCAGAGAGAGGGGGCAGCTTCCCGCTCCCCTCTCCTTCCCCGCTGCTGCTCTCTGAGATGATGCTCTAAGAAGCTAAGCGGAGCCCGATGGATCAGGCCAAATGCCCATCTAGCTGCCATCACAGGGGCTGCTCATGCAAGCTCCTTCCTCAGCGTCCCACGTCCCGCTCGGCCAGGCAGAGCCTCGGGCCATGAGGTGGCTCCCAGGCTGGCTAGTCAGGAAGGCAAACTTTACGCACCTTTGCGGCAGAACCGAGTTGGCTGTGGGGCCTCCGGGCAGCCGCTGGATTCCCTGCGCGCAGGCGCCCCCTGCTGCTCCTGGGTGGGAATGGCAGGAAGAACAGCCCTTTGGGAAGTGAGGCCTTGATCTGGTGCCCCCCATCAGCTCATGCGCCCCACTGAAGGGGCTGCAGAGTCCTCAGGCCAGCCGGGCTTTTGGCCCCGTTACCTAAAAATACAGCAAAGAAGTGGAAAGGCCCCTTTACTGCTGCCTAAGCATCCTATCTCCTCCCCTGGACTGCTGGGCCAAAGCCTTTGGGCAAAGGAGGGCTGTGGGGGTTCCCTAGAGGCTTCCTGCCAGCGTGGAGGGAAAGTAGTGGCTGCATGGGGTGCTGTGTGGGGGTTAAGGGGCTGGCAGCAGGGCTGGGGGTGGGCTACTGCTGCCTGAGCCAGCAGAACTCCAGGGCAGGGCCTGTGTGAGTTGTGGGGCTCAGGAGATTCTTCAGAGAAGGCTGCTCTGAGCTGCAGAAGGGCAATGGGAAGCAGGAAGGAATGGCGCTTGCCTGCTCTCCTGCCCCAGACCAGTCTCTCTAGAGGACGGGGAGTCCAGGGCCCTGCCCAATCCAAGGGAAAGACCGCAGCTGGGAAGCTGCCTAGTGTGGAGAAAGGCCTACGTGGGGAATGAAGCTGGGAATTTCTGCATGCCAAGCAGCTTCTCTGTTGCAGAGCTGTGGCTGCTGACTGGCAGGCATGTGGGCAGCCACCCAAGCACCCACGGCAGAACTCAGGCCTGGGCCGCCTCACCCTTTCATGCCAAAGCTGCCCTGGGACGCCACCAGCCAGTCATCTCCCACCATCCTGCCTTCTCTTGCCTGCTTCTGCAGGGGATCTTCCTGGACTCTCCCCATCCTGCCAGCTTGAGCCTCACCCTTCTTCTGACTTTTGCCTTGGCCCATGTAGTCTCAAAGGAAGATGGGAGCCTGCCAGGGGACAGGCCAGACTGGCTCATTACTGCCTTTACGGACCAATGGATCTCCAGGTTTCCAGGCAGGGGATCTCTCTGCCAGCTTCTCCTGGCGATGCCTTCTGCATGCAAGGCAGGTGCTCAGCCTCTGAGCTACATCTCTGCTCCCTTGCTTGACCTTGCTATGGCCTTAGGCATGCTTCTACACCTGTGGAGAAGTGGTCCCAATCCTGCAAGGAACCCGTGGCACTGCAGAATTGATCAGGCACCCCGGACAGAGGTCCAGAAAGTAAATGGTGTCCTCTTTATTCCATCAATACAAACGTAAGAAGGGGAGGGGGGAAGAGAGCAGGGTAACTGGGGGAGGCCCCTCCTTTTTCTAGGGCAGAAAGGTGTGACTGTAGGCGGCTTCTACTTCTGCGAAGACGGCATCAAAGAACTTTTCCCAAGAGAGCCTCATGTCGTTGGTGAACTCATTTGCCAGGAGTTCTTGGAAGACACAGAGAATGGTCTGAAACAGAAGCTGGGCAAGGAAGGCACCATTCGGGGGCAGCTTGGGATGCATTCCCAGTGACCCCCAAGGCTCTAACTGCTAGGCTCCCTTTCCAGAAGCCCCTGCTTGAGCTCCCCATGGATTCTCTGCCTGGCTCAGCCTGCAGGAGACAGCCCCAGGAGAGGCATTAAGCCTGAAGGGGGAAAGGGCAGCGGAAGAAGCCTGTGGCTGCTCTTGTGGCAAAGGGCGGTGCTGAGAAAGCCCAGCTGGGCTCCCTGTCTGGTCCCTGAGACCATTTCCCCCCATGCCATGCCCACCTGCCCCACACCTGATGCCACCTGTGCCGGCAGGTGTGGCCAGGGAAGGACACGGTGGCAAAGGGACGCTTGCATGCTTCATGGGACCTCCTTGCAGGGGAAGCTGGCTGGCAGCTCCAGTCAGCTCGGGTGGCTGCACCAGGGAGTTCCTTGTCTGGAAGGTCCTGTCTGCAGCCCCCTGGTGCCTTCAGTGAGATCTGCTTGGCTTGGCTACAGAGCACCCCTGCGCCAGACAGGCTTTGCAATGAGCCCCACTGATGTGGCCCCCTGACCTCAAGACAATGCCAGGAGAGTGGCAGGGGGTGGCCTGCAGGGGATGCCAGGATCAGACCCAGGTTCCCCCTGTGGGATCTCTCATCAATGATGCAGTCAAATGCAACATTTCTTGTTGCCTAGAATGGTGAGCACACAGGGAAATGTGGCTCCAGACAGGGCGGACTTTCTTTCATAATTTCCTCTTGCTTACTAGTTTTTGATTTTAAATCGTGGACAGTCTTCTCGATCTCTAGATTTTTAATGGTCAAGTCCTTTATTTCTCCAGTTAAGTACATTATTAATCTAGAGTTCTGCTCAGTGTTGTTTCCCATAATATCTAATTTATCGTTGATGGATTTGTTCATGCCTATGATTAAATCTCTTAAGTCTACATTGGTATCTATTTCGACCATAGATTGCCTCCTTGCAGTTCCCACTGGGATTCATTGTGATTTCTTAATGGTAGACATTGTGTTGTCTTCTTTATACGCCCACACCTCCCTATATGCACACCAAGACAGACTTTGTCCCAGTTTTTTATAATCTGTTATTGCTGTTGATGCTAAATTCAGAGTTGCATCTAGTAAGAGAGATCTGGGGGTATCTAAGAAGTTAATACTTTAACATTGATACCTTATTGGGGGAAAAACTAATTCAAAAATCGCATTCCACTCCTTATGATCTTAAAATCTAATATCTAAATCTAAATTCTATGTATTAATAATTAGAGAATTAGAGAATAATTAGAGAATTAGAGAAAAAGAATTAATAAAATTCATCAGGTCATTTGCAATCACTTTTTTGTTATAATTACAATCAATTAATAAAAATTGTTATAATTGCTCACAGACCATTGATAGAATTTAATACAAGTTCATGCACCCAATATAATATATTATCTATGGTTAGAAGAATTGGTAAAAAAAATATTTGCAAATATATTTAAATACTAGAATTGTTAAAATGAGTTACTAAGGTTTCCCAGTCTTTTCCATTAATTTGGACTGGCTGGTGGCAATTACGCCTCTTGTCACTAGATGTCGCTGCAGGTAATACAAGGTTGGTATACAGAAGCAGTTTATTGCATTGATCAGCCTCTAAGCTATATCATCCTGACGCTGCTGCTGGTTCCTTTACTGTGAGGAAGAAGGCAGAAGTTGACTCAGCTTTTTTCCTATGCCATCTTAAGATTAACTATACCTTTAATATGTGTCAGGGACTCAGGAGCAGGAGCACTGGGGAGAGAGGAAATGGAGAGCGAAGGGGAAGAATCCGAGGGCAGCGTAGGGGAGTATGACAGTGGCCCGAGAGATTCCATGAGCTTCTTCAGCGAATCAGAAGATTCCCAGAAGTGGGCGCCTATGGTCAGGGCAAGGGGGGTCCAATTTATCGTTGATGGATTTGTTCATGCCTATTGTCAGAGCTACCCTAGGTCCCAGCTCACAAAGGACCAACGCTGCTTCGTTGTTAAGTATAAAAGTCTTTATTGAAGTTCAGTTTCACTTCCAGAGCCGCAGCGCGCAGCTCCACGTCTCAAGTGTCAGACCGCTGATGCTCCGTCTGAGTCTCCTCCCCCTTGACACCAATTTAAGATTCTAGCCTTGCTCCACCTTCTCCGCTGCTCCTTCCTCCTCTGGGTCCGCCTGCCCGCTGGGGTTCCGCCCTTTCTAGCCTCTTCTCCCGCTGATTCCCCTGAGCCTTCTCCCTCCCTCCGGCGGGCTTTAGGAGCTGGTTCCCCATCCGGGTCTCCTGCTGTTCCGCGCGCCTGCACATTTGAACTTGGCGCGTGCGCCCAGCCAGCAGCTTTACTCCTGACCGTTCCACTGCTGCTGTCACTGCTTCCCCCTTCGGGGGGGCTAGCTGCAACTGACCTCCCCTCTGTTGGAGGCGTGGTCAGCCCTGACTCCCTCTCTGGAGGAGACACTGCCCCTGACACATGTGACTCTTCCCCCCCCCACTACGCTCTGGTGGGGAAACTGGTCCCGATCCTCCACTGCTGCTTTGGGGTTCCCCTCTGGCTCCTTGTTTCTGGTGCGTCCCCCCTGGGACCCCCCTTGCCCTGACCATCGGCGTCCCCTTCTGGGAATCTTCTGATTCACTGGAGAAGCTCATGGAATCTCTCGGGCCACTGTCATACTCCCCTACGCTGCCCTCGGATTCTTCCCCTTCGCTCTCCCAATCCTCTCTCCCCAGTGCTCCTGCTCCTGATTCCCTGACACCTATGATTAAATCTCTTAAGTCTACATTGGTATCTATTTCGACCATAGATTGCCTCCTTGCAGTTCCCACTGGGATTCATTGTGATTTCTTATTGGTAGACATTGTGTTGTCTTCTTTATACGCCCACACCTCCCTATATGCACACCAAGATAGACTTTGTCCCAGTTTTTTATAATCTGTTATTGCTGTTGATGCTAAATTCAGAGTTGCGTCTAGTAAGAGAGATCTGGGGGTATCTAAGAAGTTAATACTTTAACATTGATACCTTATTGGGGGGGAAACTAATTCAAAAATCGCATTCCACTCCTTATGATCTTAAAATCTAATATCTAAATCTAAATTCTATGTATAGGCGTTCAATTAATAAAATTCATCAGGTCATTTGCAATCACCTTTTTTGTTATAAGTACAATCAATTAATAAAAATTGTTATAATTGCTCACAGACCATTGATAGAATTTAATACAAGTTCATGCACCCAATATAATATATTATATATGGTTAGAAGAATTGGTAAGAAAATATTTGCAAATATATTTAAATACTAGAATTGTTAAAATGAGTTACTAAGGTTTCCCAGTCTTTTCCATTAATTTGGACTGGCTGGTGGCAATTACGCCTCTTGTCACTAGATGTCGCTGCAGGTAATACAAGGTTGGTATACAGAAGCAGTTTATTGCATTGATCAGCCTCTAAGCTATATCATCCTGACGCTGCTGCTGGTTCCTTTACTGTGAGGAAGAAGGCAGAAGTTGACTCAGCTTTTTTCCTATGCCATCTTAAGATTAACTATACCTTTAATATGTGTCAGGGACTCAGGAGCAGGAGCACTGGGGAGAGAGGAAATGGAGAGCGAAGGGGAAGAATCCGAGGGCAGCGTAGGGGAGTATGACAGTGGCCCGAGAGATTCCATGAGCTTCTTCAGCGAATCAGAAGATTCCCAGAAGGGGGCGCCTATGGTCAGGGCAAGGGGGGTCCCAGGGGGGACGCACCAGAAGCAAGGAGCCAGAGGGGAACCCCAAAGCAGCAGTGGGGGATTGGGACCAGTTTCCCCACCAGAGCGTAGTGGGGGGGAAGAGTCACATGTGTCAGGGCCAGCGTCTCCTCCAGCGGGGAGAGAGAGTGAGTCAGGGCTGACCATGCCTCCAACGGAGGGGAGATCAGTTGCAGCTAGCCCCCCCAGAGGGGGAAGCAGTGACAGCAGCAGCAGTGAAACGGTCAGGAGAAAAGTTACCGGCTGGGCGCGCGCACCAAGTTCAAAAGCCCTAAACGGCCTCGGTCCAGTATACCTGAAGGAGCGTCTCCACCCCCATCATTCTGCCCGGACGCTGAGGTCCAGCGCCGAGGGCCTTCTGGCGGTTCCCTCATTGCGAGAAGCAAAGCTACAGGGAACCAGGCAGAGGGCCTTCTCGGTAGTGGCGCCCACCCTGTGGAACGCCCTTCCAGCAGATGTCAAAGCGATAAACAACTACCTGACATTCAGAAGACATCTTAAGGCAGCCCTGTTCAGTGAAGTTTTTAACGTGTGATATTTTATTGTATTTTTGGTTTTTATGGAAGCCGCCCAGAGTGGCTGGGGAGGCCCAGCCAGATGGGCGGGGTATAAATAATAAATTATTATTATTATTATGTACAGACGCGGGGAACAGCAGGAGACCCGGATGGGGAACCAGCTCCTAAAGCCCGCCGGAGGGAGGGGGAAGGCTCAAGGGACTCAGCGTCAGAAGAGTCTAGAAAGGGCGAGACCCCAACGGCCAGGCGGAACCAGAGGCGGAAGGAACTGAGGAAGAGGTGGAGTAAGGCTAGAATCTTAAATTGGTGTCAGGGGGGAGGAGACTCAGACGGAGCATCAGCGGTCTAACAGTTGAGACGTAGAGCTGCACGCTGCGGCTCTGGAAGTGAAACTGAACTTCAATAAAGACTTTTGTACTTAACAACGAAGCAGCGTTGGTCCTTTGTGAGCTGGGACCTTGGGCAGCCCTGACAGTATGCTCCGTCTCGTTCTGAATTAACCCTCGCAGCGTGAGTTGGTGCAGCGAGGGGCAAGACTTGGCGTTTTGCGAGCTCACGAAGATTAGCAAGATGACTACAGAGGAACAGGTGAAAGAACTGCAAAGCGCAGTCACGAGGCTGTATGCAGAAGTAGAGGCATCCAGAAAAAGAGAAGACGAAGCAGTAGCGCTCTGCCGGGATCTACAAACCAGGTGGGAACGTTGGGACAAAGAGGGGCGGCCAGGATCCAAGCCGGAGGGAGTTGGCCTCGGGAAGAGGGGGGGCAGCATAGTAGCCCACTTCGACGGGAACCTGTAGCAATACCCCAACTTTAGAGCCGACATAGTTTACGCGCTCAATTTGCTTCGGAAAGACTTTAGAGATGAGGAAGAGAAAGTGGGATTCATAATTACTCATCTGCATGGGGAAGCTAAAGCGTGGCTGCGGAATTTGTGGCGCGAAAATGATCCAGCCCTCCGAGATACTGACGCATTTATCAAAGCTATGGACGCTTGTTTTAAATCAACGGTAGATGTGGATGTGGCTCGGAGGGAAATGCATGGGCTGCAGCAAGGGAAAGCCACGGTGAGGCAATATCACTCACGCTTTTTTGCGTTAGTGAACGTGCTCGGGTGGGAGAAAGACTCCATTGCCGTCAGGGATCTGTTCTGGGAGGGACTGAATGGGGCCGTGAAAGATGAGCTGGCAAGAGGAGAAAGACCTAAAAGCACCACAGAGGTCGTCCAAAGAGCACTGGCGATTGGAGTGCGCCTGGAAGACCGCCCTTGGAGCAGAGAGGAGGGGCGCAGGGCGAACACTCCAGCCAGAACAACTCCCTTCCTACCCAAAGAGACGGGGCGCGCGTTATCGACGCCTCCACTGGGGAGGGGAGAAGAGCCGATGGAGATAGGTGGTGCTAGGGCTCAGACAGCAAACAGAGCCCAAACACCAGGAGCAGTCAAGGCGAAGACTCCTAGAGGGAGCAGGAAGTGTTACATCTGCGACAGTGCACAGCACATGGCCAAAGAGTGTCCCCAGAGGATCCGGAAGCACACTGCAGCCTCAGCAACAGTAAAGGGAGCATTTCAGCAGCAAGAACAACTGCAGGGGGAAGAAGAAGCCTGGTTGGAAACAGAGCCACTGGGGCCCAGCCAGGCGAGTCAGTGAAGCAGTCCCCAGAGATTTTACAGCCCACAGATCCCCTCCCACCCAAACCAGTGGTGCAACTCACCGCATCGCTCCAGCTGCCCAATGGGCTCACCCCGGAAGTCCCAATCACCATCGACTCTGGGAGCAACGCAGACTTCGTAGGAGTGGACTTCATCAAGCAACATCGCATAGCACTCCTGCCAGCCGCGATACCCCTAAACGTGGTCACGGTCGACGGGAGGAAGATACTGGGAGGAGAGGTGATACAGCAAACACCGCCTATGGTAATGCACATTGGAAACCACTGCGAAGTCATCAGCTTCAACGTCACCCACCTGTCGGACACGCCCATAGTGTTGGGCATGAGTTGGCTGGATAGGCACAGCCCGGCATTAGCATGGTACCAGCGGCAATTAACCTTCTGCTCTTCCTACTGCGCAGAACACTGCATCCGGACTGGCCAGGAAGAGGAGGGGCAAGAGGATGATCCGCAGCTACACCTGGGCATGGTGCAAGCGGTACCCAACAAGTACAAGGAGTTTTTGGAGGTCTTCTGCGAGAGGGAAGCGGATAAGCTGCCTCCCCACAGGCCTTACGACTGCAAGATTGACCTCCTGCCGGGGGCGACGCTGCCAACTGGAAAACTGTATTCCATGTCTGAGGACGAACTGCAAGAACTCAGGGAGTTCATAGATCTCAACTTGAAGCGGGGATTCATCCAAGAATCCAAAGCAGTGGGGGGCAGTCCCGTGTTTTTCGTGAAGAAGAAAGACACGCCCCAACGCAGGCTTGTAGTTGATTATAGGACCATCAATTCCAGGACGAAGCCCACAGCATTCCCCATGCCCAAGATCGACGACCTGCTCGCGACGGTGAGGAAGGGACGACTCTTCACCAAGTTGGATCTACGAGGGGCGTACAACCTTATACGCATGCGGGAGGGCGATGAGTGGAAGACGGCCATGTTTACACCTTTAGGCACCTATGAATATCGCGTAATGCCGTTTGGTCTACAAAATGGCTCCCATACATTCCAAGCTTTCATGCATCACGTGTTAGCGGGACTCCTCTACAAGAAGTGCGTCTGCTTCCTAGACGACATCCTTATCTTCTCGGAATCGCAGGAGGCTCACGAGGGGGACGTCAAGGAGGTCCTGCAGAGGCTACGGGAGCACAGACTTTACGCCAAACTAGAGAAGTGCCAGTTCGACATGATGGAGTTGGATTTCCTGGGCTACAAGCTGTCCGACAAGGGACTCGCCATGGACAGCGCCAAGGTCCGAGCGGTATTGGACTGGAAGAGCCCGCGCAATCGGAAGGAGGTCCAGAAGTTCGTCGGCTTCGCCAACTTTTATCGCAAGTTCATCAAGGGGTTCGCGAAGGAGACGGCGGCAATCACGGACACACTCAGCTCCAAGAAGAAGAAGTTCACCTGGACGGACCAGGCGGAGCAGTCCTTTCGGAGACTCAAGCGTCTCTTCGCGTCCGAAGAACAGCTGCTACACGTAAACCCCAGCAAGCCAATGAGGGTTGAGACGGACGCCTCGGACAGAGCGGTGGGGGCGGTCCTGTTGCAGCAAGATCCGCAAGGGAACTGGAGGCCGTGCGCGTTCTACTCCAGGAAACTCAGCAAGTCGGAACAGAACTACACCATCTGGGACAGGGAGTTGCTGGCCATTCATGCAGCCTTCAAGGCATGGCGGCACTTCCTAGTCGGAGCCAGACACACAGTGCAGGTCCGCACGGACCATAAGAACCTGGAGTACTGGCGCATGGCGCGATTCCTGAACCAGAGACACATCCGCTGGGCGGAGTTCTTTGCGGATTTCGATTTCCGGATAGAATACGTCCCGGGTGACACCAACGTCATGGCGGATGCACTATCCAGGAAGCTGCAGTATCTCGAGGAAGCGGCACCGGTGGCGGCCAAACACATTTTCGCACCGAAAGCGTGGGCGTGCGCTTCAGCCGCAGTGGACCTGGACGCGGTGCGTCGAGCCCTGCAGACGGATTCGTTCGCACAATCCAAAATGGAGGAGGTGCGAAGAGGCACAGCTAAGGACGACGAGTTCCAGATACGAGACGGACTGCTCATACGCAAAGGGGCTCTCTACGTACCCGGAGACGACCTCCGCACGAAAGTCCTGCAGCAGTTACACGACGCGCCCAGCGCTGGGCACTTCGGCAAGGACAAGACGGCGGAATTGGTAACCAGAGACTTTTGGTGGCCCAAGATGAGGGGTGAAGTTGCGGATTACGTCTCCAGGTGTGACACCTGCCAAAGGGCCAAGCCAGTACACAGGAAGCCGGCGGGTCTGCTGGAACCCCTACAGACGCCGTTCGAACCGTGGGAGAGAGTGGCCCTGGACTTTGTCACAGATCTGCCCAGTTCGCGAGGCAAAACAGCCGTACTCGTGGTCGTAGACATGTTCACCAAGATGGCGCACTTCATTCCTTGCGCGAAGGTGGCCACAGCGGAACAGACCGCCAAGCTGTTCATAGACCACGTGTTCAAGGCGCACGGCTTGCCGCGGTCCATCCTGTCTGACCGGGGTCGCCAATTCATCTCGAGCTTCTGGCGGAAGCTACTGGGCATCCTGAACGTCAAGATCAACTTAGCGTCGGCACGACATCCGCAGACCAACGGACAGGTGGAGAGGGTCAACGCCATCATGCAGCAGTACCTGCGATGCCATGCGAATCAACAACCCTCGACCTGGGTGGACTACCTACCGCTGGCCGAGTTTGCCTACAACAACACGAAGCACGCGTCTACAGGGGTGACACCGTTCTTCGCCAACAATGGGCGGCATCCCAGAACCTTCCCGGGGTTAGAGCCTGAGGGGGTGGGGGAGCCACGGGGAGCAGAGCACTTAGCAGCAGAGTTACAGGAGGTCCACGAGCAGCTCCGCAGGCACTTAGAACTGGCGAAACACGCCTACAAAATGCAGGCAGACAAGCACAGGAGAGTTGGGGAAGACATTCAGGTGGGGGACTGGGTCTGGTTAGCGGCCCATGCAGTGCCGGCCAGGACGTTAGCTAAGAGGAAGCTCAAACCCAAGCAGCTGGGGCCTTACCAGGTCGCAGCACAAGTCAACCCAGTGGCCTTCCGGTTGACACTCCCGGAGGGCTCCAGAATGCATCCAGTCTTTCATAGGTCAGTGCTCACACCCTACAGGGCACCCCACAGGTTTCAGGCGCCAGGGAACACGCCAGACCCACTTAACGAATCTCCAAAGAGGGAGGGATCACGGAGGGCGACGCCACTCAACGAGGTCACGGAGATTTTGGACTCGAGGTGGGGGGAAGAGGGGGTGGAATATCTCCTCGCCAGGGAGGGTACCCAAGCCAGCGCCAACAGATGGGTACCGTGCTATGCCGTGGAGGAGCACTACCTCAAAGACGAGTTCCATGCACTCTTCCCACACAGACCTATGCCGGCAGAGTATTTCGATGACTGGCTTTTCACACCCACACTTTCAGCCAGTACGTTCCAGGGTTTTTCATCAGCTGAAGACACGACGCCGGAAACAAGCTCCCCGGAGGGGTCACTCTCGGGGTTTGCCACAGACCACTCCTATTGGTGGGACACTCAACCGGAGGTGGGGTGGCGCAGGGAGCTGCTGCGGGGACCTTTACACGCAGTCTCACCAGAGGTACCCGGGGGAGGGGAGGACATGGACGTGTTGGAGGAGGATCCTGGATTTGAGCACAACAGCAGAGAGATGGAAGCAGAAGAAATCGACGTTGACGAGCTCATTGCGGTCTGGCCAGATCCCGCGGACCGGCTGCGCACCGGGGGGGAAGAATGGTATCCCGCACTCACACCCACAGCACTGGAGCACCCGGAACCCACACCCGAAGAGGGGGAGGGGGGAAGGGGGGCTTCAAGGGGGGGATGGATGTCAGGGACTCAGGAGCAGGAGCACTGGGGAGAGAGGAAATGGAGAGCGAAGGGGAAGAATCCGAGGGCAGCGTAGGGGAGTATGACAGTGGCCCGAGAGATTCCATGAGCTTCTTCAGCGAATCAGAAGATTCCCAGAAGGGGGCGCCTATGGTCAGGGCAAGGGGGGTCCCAGGGGGGACGCACCAGAAACAAGGAGCCAGAGGGGAACCCCAAAGCAGCAGTGGGGGATTGGGACCAGTTTCCCCACCAGAGCGTAGTGGGGGGGAAGAGTCACATGTGTCAGGGCCAGCGTCTCCTCCAGCGGGGAGAGTGAGTCAGGGCTGACCACGCCTCCAACGGAGGGGAGGTCAGTTGCAGCTAGCCCCCCCAGAGGGGGAAGCAGTGACAGCAGCAGCAGTGAAACGGTCAGGAGAAAAGTTACCGGCTGGGCGTGCGCGCCAAGTTCAAATGTACAGGCGCAGGGAACAGCAGGAGACCCGGATGGGGAACCAGCTCCTAAAGCCCGCCGGAGGGAGGGGGAAGGCTCAGGGGACTCAGTGTCAGAAGAGTCTAGAAAGGGCGAGACCCCAACGGCCAGGCGGAACCAGAGGCGGAAGGAACTGAGGAAGAGGTGGAGTAAGGCTAGAATCTTAAATTGGTGTCAGGGAGGAGGAGACTCAGACGGAGCATCAGCGGTCTAACAGTTGAGACGTAGAGCTGCGCGCTGCGGCTCTGGAAGTGAAACTGAACTTCAATAAAGACTTTTGTACTTAACAACGAAGCAGCGTTGGTCCTTTGTGAGCTGGGACCTTGGGCAGCCCTGACAATATGCCTTTAATATGCCATCTTAAGGCAGCCCTGTTCAGGGAAGTTTTTAATGTGTGACATTTTAGTGTATTTTTGGTCTCTGTGGAAGCCACCCAGAGTGGCTGGGGAAACCCAGCTAGATGGGTAGGGTACAAATAATAAATTATTATTGTCAGAGCTGCCCAAGGTCCCAGCTCACAAAGGACCAACGCTGCTTCGTTGTTAAGTACAAAAGTCTTTATTGAAGTTCAGTTTCACTTCCAGAGCCGCAGTGCGCAGCTCTACGTCTCAACTGTCAGACCGCTGATGCTCCGTCTGAGTCTCCTCCCCCCTGACACCAATTTAAGATTCTAGCCTTACTCCACCTCTTCCTCAGTTCCTTCCGCCTCTGGTTCCGCCTGGCCGTTGGGGTCTCACCCTTTCTAGACTCTTCTGACGCTGAGTCCCCTGAGCCTTCCCCCTCCCTCCGGCGGGCTTTAGGAGCTGGCTCCCCATCCGGGTCTCCTGCTGTTCCCCGCGCCTGTACATTTGAACTTGGCGCGCACGCCCAGCCGGCAACTTTCCTCCTGACCGTTTCACTGCTGCTGCTGTCACTGCTTCCCCCTCTGGGGGGGCTAGCTGCAACTGACCTCCCCTCCGTTGGAGGCGTGGTCAGCCCTGACTCACTCTCTCTCCCCGCTGGAGGAGACGCTGGCCCTGACACATGTGACTCTTCCCCCCCCCACTACGCTCTGGTGGGGAAACTGGTCCCAATCCCCCACTGCTGCTTTGGGGTTCCCCTCTGGCTCCTTGTTTCTGGTGTGTCCCCCCTGGGACCCCCCTTGCCCTGACCATCGGCGCCCCCTTCTGGGAATCTTCTGATTCGCTGGAGAAGCTCATGGAATCTCTCAGGCCACTGTCATACTCCCCTACGCTGCCCTCGGATTCTTCCCCTTCGCTCTCCATTTCCTCTCTCCCCAGTGCTCCTGCTCCTGAGCCCCTGACAATTATTATTATTATTTAATAATTAGAGCCCCTTTCCTCTTTCTCTAATTCTGTTTAACAATTTTACTTACTTCCCTCCTCCTCAGCTTAATATCCCAGGCCCCTTAGCCTTTTTATTTCCTGGTTGCTTTCTCAGTGGTTCTTCTTTCCAGTCTCCTCTCCATCCTCCGTCCATCTTATTCGCCATCCGCTTTCCTCCCCAGTCTATTCTGCACACTGGCATAGGAAGAGGGGGGCGGGGGGAGTGGATCGCCCCGGGTGTCATCTCTGAAGGGGTGACAAGAGGGCACTCTGCTCCATGGCTCCAGACTGGTAGTGCCCACCAAACAAGCAATGTTTCCGTCTGTGGCTGAATGTGCCTGGGCTGCCTTTGAAAAGGCATACAGACTTTTCCTTTTTGGGTCGTGTTTGCCTATTTGCACATTTGCGGCTCACTTTGGGAGACGCTCTGGTGTCTTGCTCATCTTTCAGTGGTGCTTTTCCTAAGCTGAAATGAACTTTGTTCGAGCAATCGTCCACACCCTTGAATTCAAAGTTATCTTCAGAAGTACTGTCTGTAATGCTCTTGGTCTTTAAAGTACTCAAAGTACAGATTTCAACAACTTCACTGTGAAGATTTTCTTGCACAACGTGAGGGGAAGGGGCTCGGTTTTCTGTTTCAGTCACAGGTTGTCTTTCGAAACAATTTTTGGTTTGGGGAAATGGACCTTTCCCTCAGTGGTTCTGTTTGGGGTGCTTTCTTTTTGCGAAGGGAATCTGGGTCAAGTGTATATGAAACAAAATTTTAAAAATCCTTCCAGTAGCACCTTAAAGACCAACTAAGTTTGTTATTGGTATGAGCTTTCGTGTGCATGCACACTTCTTCAGACACGCTGAAACAGAAGTCACCAGACCCTTATTTATAGTGAGAGGGTGGGGAGGGGTATTACTCAGAAGGATGGTGGGAATGGGTGATTGGCTGTTGTTTAGTCGTTTAGTCGTGTCCGACTCTTCGTGACCCCATGGACCAGAGCACGCCAGACACTCCTGTCTTCCACTGCCTCCAGCAGTTTGGTTAAACTCATGCTGGTAGCTTCGAAAACACTGTCCAACCATCTCGTCCTCTGTCGTCCCCTTCTCCTTGTGCCCTCCATCTTTCCCAACATCAGGGTCTTTTCCAGGGAGTCTTCTCTTCTCATGAGGTGGATTGGCTGATAGGTGTGGTAAACCTGTTGACGACTGTTAATTACTGCAATTGGTGTTACAGGAAAAAGCAATGGGTGAGATGGCTAAAAATAGCTTTATATAATGAGCTAAGAATCCATGTCTCTATTCAGACCAGGTCTCTCCACGGTTTTAAGTTTGGTAATAAGTCGCAATTCAGCAACTTCTCTTTCTAGTCTGTTTCTGAAATTCTTTTGTAATAAGAATTTTGAGATACTTTATTGAATGTCCTGGGAAATTGAAGTGTTCTCCTACTGGTTTCTCTGTCTTGTGATTTCTGATATCAGATTTATGTCCATTTATCCTTTGGTGTAGGGTTTGGCCTGTTTGTCCAATATAGAGAGCTGAAGGGCACTGCTGGCATACACAATGTTAGAAGAAGAGCAATTAAATAGTCCTGAGATGGTATGTTGGATGTTATTGGGGCCAGTAATGGTGTTGTCTAGGTGTATGTGGCAGCAAAGTTGGCATCTGGATTTATTGCAGGCTCTGGTACCAATGTCCATGTTAAGTCTGGTTGTTGTATTATTGTGGGTGAGGAGTTGTTTAAGATTGGGTGGCTGTCTGTAGGCAATGAAAGATCTTCCTCCCAGAGCTTGAGAAAGAGAACTGTCATTGTCTAGGAGAGGTTGTAGATCTCTGATGATGCATTGAACTTGGGAGCTGTATGTGATTACTAGTGGTGCTCTGTTACTTTCTCTTTTGGGTCTGTCTTGCAGCAAGTTATCAGTCTGGCTTTGTTGATCTGTTGTTTAACTTCATCAGGTGGATATTTTAGTTCTAAAAAGGTTTGCTGTAGATCTCTTAGGTAAGGGACCCTGAGGTTTTCCACTTCTTTTATGATTTTGCTCTCTAGACCTTAGCATTTCAAGGCATTAAGATTTTCTAATAATCATATGTGAGTACCAACTCAGAGAGAAAATAAATTTTGCTTTTGCTTTTTAAGTCTAAATCATTTTAAGGGGAAAAAAATAATAATTCTGTCTCTCAGGTCACTGCCCAATGACTCCACTCCCCAGTGTCTTTCCCAGAAAACCCATTTGGACTGGCTGTGGAAGCTGAGCAAGTGACAAAAAGTGTTAACTCTCTTCTCAGATAGGCTATGAGCTCTGGCCACCTTATCTGAGGGACAAAGAATTCCTTGAGTATGCTCCCTAGTGGAGGAGGCCCCAGGGACAGGCATGCTGGAAGGTGCCATGCTGGCAAATGTCACATCAGATCAGAGAACCAGGAGCCAAGGCTGTGCAAACAGAAACAAGAAATGGGGGGGGGCACTAACTTCCACCTAGAGGCAGAAATTGGGACCTCCAAGAAGGTCTAGGAAACAAGTGGATTTGTGGATGGCAGGGTAGGTGGGGCCAGAGACCAGCCAGGCTGCAACTCAGCTTAGTGAGGTGAGGGAGGAACATTAACTCTGTGAGACCTCAGCGAAGGTCTAGCCTTCCACAAAGCCTCAGTGGGATCGGCCCTTTGGAAGGCCTTTCACAGCCATTGGCTCCTGGTTCTCTGATCTGATGTGACATTTGCCAGCATGGCACCTTCCAGCTGTTTTGTTGGACTCCTGTGCTGTTAGTGTTGAGAAATTGACTGTGAGTTTTGGTTCTGGAGTAATTTACTGGAGTTGAAGTTCAGCATACAATTCTCGTGAACTTTGGTAGAAATGGCTTAAGAAGTGGGGAGATCAGAAACCTTTCCCTTAAAAAAAATGCCAGTGATTTTTAAAGACACTGAGCCTGTTTTATTTTGAGGGAGGATTGTGTGGGGATGAGCTTCCAAAAAGTGTGGTAGACAGAAAGACCCCTTTCTGAATTGGAGACACTAAAGAGTTCAGCATGTCCTGCATGGTAGCACTGC
Organism: Podarcis filfolensis; assembly: GCF_964270895.1. Lineage (NCBI taxonomy): Eukaryota > Metazoa > Chordata > Lepidosauria > Squamata > Lacertidae > Podarcis > Podarcis filfolensis. The sequence continues at coordinate 91,528,377 of NC_139603.1, read as the reverse complement.
CTTCTCTTGGTGCCAAGGCCTCTGTTGCCCTCCACCACTTCTGACACATTTGTAACAGCAGCCTAGGCAAAGCCTAGAGTTGGGCCACAAGGCCAGCTGGCAGTGCTGGACAAGGTCAGTTATGCCAGTGTTCCATCGCCATGGAAACAACCCACTTTCCAACGATGCCCGGTGGTTGTCAGCCAACTGCAGCTTCCTGTGCATTTTCTACAGCCTCTCCTCTGGTCATCACAGAGGTGTGCCAGGCAAGAGTTGGGGGATAAGAGAGGCAATCATAGCACCCAGGTTAGTGAGACATCCAGTGGTTTGCTGCGTTTGTGGGAGTCACTCTATTTCCACACAAGAACAACTGCAGTCCTAGGCAGCCCACAGGAATCCTTTTGAACTCCAGCCCAACCATCAATTGTGAGATTGAGGACCATTAGACCTAGTGCTGCCTTCTCCTGTGGGGAGAGTGACAGAGAGCAAGGTTTTGACCTCTTTATGAGAATGGCCCTTCAAGTACCTGAAGGTTGTTCTCCTGCCTCTCCTCCCCAAGTCTACAGCAGACTAAACAAAGCCAGTTTCCTCAACCTTTTCTAATAGATTTTGCACATCTTTGACCAACTTTCTTCTCCTTTTCTGAATCTGCTTCAGTTTCTCTGTTACAACCTGTAATGGTTCTAGGGGTTGCTCGTGCGTAAGCCGGTGCCAACACCTGGCTGGGTTGCCTGAGTGAACCTTTTCTGTCCGGACAGCCACTCACCCGTGGCTGTCTCAATCGCTGGCAGAATCCGTCAGTGGGCGTTTCTTGAACTTCATCCAGCAAAGAAGTTCTTTGACGCCTAGTCTCCTCCTACTCTCCCTGCGCGGAAGCCTTCTGCGCAAGGAGGGCGTAGGCAGCGGAGGACCCTTACTCTCCCCGCTGGTCCCCGGCAAGGAGTCATGGGACCGCCTCGCTGATTCCCCATCTGCCCCCCTTCTCCACTGGTGCTACGCTGATTCTCTTCCCCAGAAGCTGGGCTGCCTCTCCCCCTCCCAGGATGCTCTCTGGAATCCCTCTGGAGCTTGCTCTCTCCCTCCGGCACTGATGGCAGTTCCCTGACATCCACCTCCTCCTCAGGACCCCACCCCACCCCTGGCGCGATTTTCCGATACAACCTCCTCTCTCTCCTCGGCCGACGATGCGGGGAAACCCCTGAAGGAGCTGTCATCATCTTCTGAGGATTCAAAACCAGCCTCCCATCCGCTCCGATCTCTTCCCTCTGGTTGAACCTCCCAATCTGATTCATCTCCCTCGGACACCTCCTCTCCCTCCTCTTCAGAGGCAGGAAAACCCACAAAGTCCCCTTCGTCATCTGTGGGTCCAAATTCTTCCTACCAGAATCTAGCTAATGGTTTGGGCTTATCTGGGAACAAACTGTGGAATTCTTCCACCAGATACCCGTCAGTAATTGATTCAGCAGGGACCCATGTGTTTGCCGACCTAGGTTCCCCCTCCCAGGCTACCAAGTACTCTACCTGGTGACCTCGCCACCTTGAATCGAGTATTTCCGTGGCTTCGTTACAGTGTTCCCTCTCCTCTACTTGCGGGTGGGTGGCAACCCCTCCCTCCCGTCCCGGGAATTCCCGCCCCTCCCTGTAAGGTGAAAGTAGGGACCTATGGAACACCGGATGTATCTTCATGCTGTCAGGCAACTTGAGTTTAAATGCCACTGGGTTAACCTGCTGTATTACCTCAAAAGGCCCCAGCCGCCTCGGCTGCAACTTCTTGCACCCTCCCTTTAGGGGCAACCCTTGGGATGACAACCACACCCGGTCTCCCACCCGTATGGCCTCCCCCTCCTGACGGTGCCTGTCTGCCTGCCTCTTGTAAACTTCCTTGGCCCGCTCCAAGTTCAACCTGAGTTGCTGGTGTAAGGCCCCCATTTCCTCCACAAATTGCTCAGCCGCAGGTACACTCCATCCTCCCTCCCCCCGCCCCGGGAACGCCCTGGGGTGACACCCGTAATTGGCCATGAAAGGGCTCATTCCCGTGGACACGTGTTCAGCGTTATTGTACGCAAATTCAGCCAAAGCTAATTTCTCTACCCAGTCGTTCTGTCTCTCGCTGACATAACAGCGTAGGTATTGCTGGAGTATACCGTTCGCTCTTTTGGCTTGTCCGTTGGTTTCTGGGTGCCTCGCCGTCGAGAAGCTCACCTCGACCTGTAGCAAGCTCATGAGCTTCCTCCAGAACCGGGATGTAAATTGTTTCCCGCGATCCGAGATTACCCTCAAAGGAGCCCATGCAGTCTAAAAATGTGATCCACAAACAGCCTGGCTGTCTCCTCTGCCGTTGCTGCATGTGAGCAAGCTACGAAATGGCACATTTTAGTCAGTAGATCGACTACTACCATGACCGCTGTCTTTCCCCTTGACTTGGGCAGATCTGTCATAAAATCAATGGACACCACCTCCCAGGGCTTTCCCGGTGTAGGTAAGGGTTCCAGTAACCCCGCGGGGGCAGCCCTTTCCCCCTTAGCCCTCTGGCATCGGTTGCACCCTCGTACATATTCTCGTACGTCTTCCCTCAACTTTGGCCACCAGAACTGTCTGGTGACAAGTAGCATGGTCTTGTGCTGTCCAAAGTGCCCAGCTGTTGGGTTGTCGTGGAGTTGTCTAAGTACCTTCCCCCTCAAAGTCTCCCCCGGTACATACAGCGCCCCCTTATAGTACAGTAGCCCTTCCCCCTCAAAGTCTCCATTGCCTTCCTTACCGTCCCGGAGTTCCCTGATTTTTGTCTGAGCGAACTCATCGTCTCTGGTGAGCCCTGCCAGTTCTCGTTTCCCAACCAACGCTCCCCCCCACACCCACCAGTCCTCGGGGAACACGTGCCTGGTCTCTGGTGGTCCCTCTCCTTCCATGTACTCCGGTTTCCGGGAGAGAGCATCTGCCCTTACGTTTTCCTCCCCCGGCACGTATCGGATCTTGAAGGACAACTTGGCGAACTCCTGGGACCATCTGATCTGTCTGGTTGAGCACTCGTGCGGTCCGCCAGTATTCCAAGTTCTTGTGGTCAGTTCGGACCTGGATCTTGTGCCGCGCCCCTATCAATAGATGTCTCCATTGCCGAAATGCCGCATAGATCGCAAGCAGTTCTCGGTCATACACTGTGTAGTTTTGCTCCGACTTGCTCAGCTTCCTTGAGAAAAAGGCACATGGCCTCCAGTTCTTCTTGGCCCGGGGCTGCAAAAGGACCGCTCCAATGGCGCGGTCGGACGCGTCCGTCTCCAGTCTCATGGGCTTCTCCGGATCCACGTGCAGGAGCTGCTCTTCCGAGGCGAACACTTTCTTCAGTCTTTCAAAGGATTGCTGCGCCCCCTCTGTCCACGCGAACTTCTTTTTGCTACTAAGACAATCCGTTATGGGCGCTGTCAAGTGAGCAAAGTTCTTTATAAACTTCCTGTAGAAGTTGCTGAAGCCTAGGAACCTCTGCACATCCTTTCTGTTTTGGGGAGCTTTCCATTCCAGCACTGCCTTCACTTTGCCCGGGTCCATAGCTAGTCCTTTGTCTGACAACCTGTACCCCAGGAACTCGACCTCCCTGGCGTGGAATTGGCATTTTTCCAGCTTGACCCACAACTGATGCTTCTTCAATCTCTGTAGCACCTCCCTGACGTCTCTGACATGTTGCTTTTCATTGTCCGAATAGATTAAGACGTCATCCAAAAAGGCTACGCAATTATTGTACAGTAGGCCCCAACACATGGTGCATGAAGGCTTGAAAACAGGCGGACCTCGATTGTAATCCAAATGGCATGCTTAAGTACTCAAAAGCCCCCAGGGGGGTGAACATGGTCGTTTTCCATTCGTCCCCCTCCCTTATCCTAACCAGATTGTATGCTCCCCTGAGGTCTAGCTTGGTAAAAATCTTCCCCGGCCTCACACGTGTCAAAATATCGTCAATCCTGGGCATTGGGAAAGTCACGGGTTCTGACACCAGGTTTAGGGCCCGGTAATCCACGACTAATCTGGGCTGATTAGTCTCTTTTTTGTCCACAAAGGACACCGGACTGCCCCCCCCCACTGCCTTTGATTCCCTTATGAAGCCTCTCTTCAGGTTCTTGTCAATAAACTGCCGCAACTCCTGCATCTCCCGGTCGGACATGGCATACAGCTTACCCACCGGTAACTGAGCCCCCGGAAGCAGGTTGATTTGGCAGTCAAAGGGCCTGTGGTGGGGCAGTCTATCTGCCTCCCTCTCGCTGAAGACCTCCTTCAAATCAGCATATTGTGGTGGCACCTCCCCTTTTTGCTCCAGGGCCAACCCAGCCACCCTGGCCACAGTCATTCTTGGTTCCTTCCCTCCCAGTGTTCTAAGCAGTAAACTGACCCAAAGGTGATCGACCACTGATGCCATGACACCACTGGGTCATGTATTGCTAGCCAGCTCATTCCCAGTATTATTAGGGGTCCTGCCAGCGTGGCCACGTGAAAGGCAATGGTTTCCGTGTGCCTGGAGACCCTCATTCGCATTGGCGGTGTCTGGTGTGTCACTTCCCCTCCCAGGAGTTCCCTGCCATCGATGGTAGTCACCTGCAAGGGAAAATCTAGTGGTAACAGGTGGAGTTGATGCTCCAGAGCGAAGCCTCTGCTGAAGAAATTACATGAGCTGCCAGAATCTAGCAGTCCCTCCACTTTGACGGGGTGCCCATTTGGGAGTTCTAGCACCACCTCTATGGCTATAGCTGCCTTGGGGGGGGTCAGGCTGGGGCACTTCTATTGGTCGCTGGCCTGGCTGCTGCCCCTGCTGGTTGGCAGCCAGGCGTTGTCGTTTCCCTGCACTGGCCCTTCCTCCCCCTTCTCGTCGTGGCCTGCAGCCCCTATCATGCCTTGCCAGGCTTTTCGTTGGGGGCAGACCTTTGCAAAATGTCCCGGTCGCTGACAGAGGAAACACTTCTTGGTAGTTTTCCACTTCTTCCCCTCCCTTTTCCGACCTTCACCAGCGTTTGAAACTTCGTGCGCGCGCACTCCATCAATTTCCATCGGCTCCGCCACCTGGGAAGGCTCCCTCGGCATCTCCGGAATGAGGTTGTCATGGAAACGTTCCGCCCTTATCTCCTGCTTCTCCTGAGCCCGCGCTTCCTGGCGTACACCGATCGCAAGCACAGTCTTTGTGAGTTCATCCATCGACCGCGGGCGGGGCGCTCGGGACAACTCGTCTTTCACTTCGGGGGACAGACCCGCTTCAAACAACATTTGCATTGGTTCAGAGTCCAGATCCCACCCGAGCTTGTGGACTAACATCGCAAAACGCGACCAGTAGTTTCTGACGGATAGGCCCCCCTGCTTGCACCCCATCAGCTCCCACCGTGTCACGCTTTGCTCAACCTCGCTGGAGAACATCGCGTCCATTCCCTGGTAGAATTTCTTAAGATCCTTCAATGCATCATTCTGCGTCGCCATTAGGGGCCTGATCCATTCGCGCGCCCCATCCTGCAGATGTCCCACAATATAAGCCACCCTCTCCCCGTCATCCGCAAAGTCATTTTTTTGCAATTCCAAAGTGTACTGAATTTCCGTTCGGAAAGCATTGTAGTCTGGGGCTTTCCACCAAACTTGTGTACCAGCCCCGGGACCTTCCTCCCTATCGGGGTGGCTCTGACCTGTGCATCCTGAGCCCGTCTCTCCTCCAGCTGCGCAGACAGGGTAGCTACATGCGCCTCCAGGTCTCGGTTCCTCTCGACCAGACCTCGCACCATGGCTTCTTGCTCTGTCTCTCCGGCCGGCCCTGTTTGGCTCATCGTGCTGCCTCTCCGGGGCTGCGCACAAGCAATGTCAGGGACTGACGGATTGCTGTAATGGTTCTAGGGGTTGCTCGTGCGTAAGCTAGTGCCAACACCTGGCTGGGTTGCCTGAGTGAACCTTTTCTGTCTGGACAGCCACTCACCCGTGGCTGTCTCAATCGTTGGCAGAATCCGTCAGTGGGCGTTTCTTGAACTTCTTCCAGCAAAGAAGCTCTTTGACGCCTAGTCTCCTCCTACTCTCCCTGCGCGGAAGCCTTCTGCGCAAGGAGGGCGTAGGCAGCGGAGGACCCTTACTCTCCCCGCTGGTCCCCGGCAAGGAGTCATGGGACTGCCTCGCTGATTCCCCATCTGCCCCCCTTCTCCACTGGTGCTATGCTGATTCTCTTCCCCAGAAGCTGGGCTGCCTCTCCCCCTCCCGGGACGCTCTCTGGAATCCCTCTGGAGCTTGCTCTCTCCCTCCAGCACTGATGGCAGTTCCCTGACACAACCCTACCTAAAGTGTGGTGGTGCTTACAACCAAGCCCGGTCCTCCAAATTATGTCTGAATAGTTCAGAATAAAATGGAACTACTACTAACTGTGAAACAGAAACTGCTTCTGCTGCTAGAGCTGGAGCTCCACTTTGCCTCTTTTCCCCATTCCATTGCACGGTTGATTAGGGACCAGGGGTGTGGGGGGTGGGCGGCATTGTGGTCTAAATCACTGAACCTCTTGGGCTTGCCAATCAGAAGGTCGGTGGTTCAAATACCCAATTCCAATAAAGGGGGGGATGCATTTTGCCAAACCCATTTTTTTAAAAGCTGTGCATGAATCCACAGTGTAAAAAAGGTAAAAAGGTAAAGGACCCCTGGACGGTTAAGTCCAGTTAAAGGCGAATCTGGGGTTGCAGCGCTCAACTTGCTTCAGGCCGAGGGAGCCAGCGGTTGTCTGCAGACAGCTTTCCGGGTCATGTGGCCAGCAGGACTACACCACTTCTGGTGCAACAGGACACCGTGACAGAAACCAGAGTGCACGGAAATGTCATTTACCTTCCCGTCACAGCGATACCTATTTATCTACTTGCACTGGCACGCTTTCAAACTGCTAGGTTGTCAGGAGCTGGGACAGAGCAACAGGAGCTCACCCCGTCGCAGGGATTCGAACTGCCGACCTTCTGATCAGCAAGCCCAAGAGGCTCAGTGGTTTAGATTTCCATATAGTTAACTCATATGGTTCAGAAGAATATTCTCTGCTGAAAAATTTAGGTTTTTTTTCTGAACAGTCATATTTATAAAATCCAGCACTTTCTCCCAAAATTAAGTATAGAACACGGTATAAACATATGTTTCAGGGAGGCATGGTCCTTAACACATCTCCAGCATAAAGCAATCTTAGCAAATCATTTTTTATACAGATGTAAAGGAGTCCAATAGATTCTAAATATTATTTTCTGCTGTATAAGTCTTAAGTTAAGATCCATTGATACCATGGGTATAGCAGCTAAAATACTTTCCCATTGTCTAGGTAATATTGAAATTTCTAATTCTTTATTTCATTCATTTCTTAAGATCTGGATATCAAACTTATTTATGGTTAGTAGGTCTCTATAAAAAGTAATTGCAGGCTTTTTTTGTTTCAAGTGAATTACTCAATTGCTCAGTATCACAGGTGCCTCAGAAATTGAGAAAGTTGTGGCCCAAACAGACTCATGTTCCTCATCTATCAGTTGGTCCAGAGGTAATATACCTGCTTCCATCCAGTTTTTCCATATTACCATCTTTTTATCAATTTTTAATATAGGGTTTCCCCACAACGTGAGTTTGGCATGCGAGTATGGATCAAATTGATTTGTATCATCAATCTCCTTTATTGGCATTTAAAAGTGCCAGATTAACCTGGCGGTGCAGTTCAGCTTTTGATATTGCTTTCACTGTGGAGCAAAGGAGCCAACTTCTAGGGGCCAAAGTCCCTTCAGCTCACTGTAAAATATTTTAGGGAGCCGAATCCCCCCAAAGTTGATGGACATTGTCATTCAGATGCAGGGTTGCTATTATGTTATGTATTTTGTGTTTTTATGTTGTAAACCACCCTGTGATGGTTGGTGGTGTATAATTTTAATTAATAATAAGAGAAAATAAGAAAAGTCTAAAGGGATGTATGTTGGGGGGGCATCTTAATTTCACACATAGGCTAATGGGGTCTGAACTGGCACTGGTGAACCAAGAACAAGACCGTGGGGGTCACAGCAGGTAGTTCCATGTATTTGTCTTTACCTAGTGTGCATCCATGCTAGAGATCATTAGGAAAGGAATTGGAAGTAAAACTGCCAATTTCATGTTGCCATTATACAAATCTATGGTGCAACCATACTTTGACTACCGGTCACTCCCCTCGGAAATGATATTTTAGAGTTGGAAAAGGGAAAGCAATGTGATCAAGGGAATGGAACAACTCCCCTATGAGGCAAGAGTTTGGGGAGCTTTTTAGTTTAGTAAGAACAATTCATCTTTTACAGTAACAATAACAATAATCACATCTGGCAGTGTCTAGAACCCGACCCCTTAGCCCAAGATGCCACCAAAGAAGAAAAACACCAAACCGAAGAAGAAAGCCAAGAAGAAAGCCAAGGATGCAGCCAAGGGGCAAACAAGTTCCTTGCCATACGTCAGTGAGAGGGAGATATACCTGCAGAAGGAATTTGAAACCTTGACAGAGCACATCAAAACATACACTCAGCGTGTGAGGAACTTTCAGTGGGAAAACGAGTTCCTGGACAAGGAAGCCCAAAAGATCCGAGATATCAACAAAGTCTACATCTCCTACATAAACAGACGCACCCTCCGCAACCAGAACGCCATCATTTCTCTGAATGACCAGAATCTCTCAGACTTAATCCAGATCCGGAAGCAGAAGGCAAAGCTGACCACTGAGTACCAGGAAAAGGAGAGGGATGTGAGGTCCCAGCTGATAGAGATGGAGACAAAGCTCTCCCTCGTGAACAAGGAAATTGAAGCACTGCAGCCTTACCAGGAGCTGCAGTTCCAGCAGCTGACGCGGATCCGGGACCTGGAGAAGGAGCTGCTGGTCATGAAAGTGCTGCACACGGAGCAAATGCACAAGCTCAAGAGTGAACATGTACAGCAGGTGACAGACTATGAGATGCAAGCTCAGCTGAAGATCCAGGCTCTGGCGAGGCTGGCTGAAAAGGAAGCAGTGCGCAGCCTCATCCAGCACACTAAGCAGGTGAAAGCTGACAACCGGCGCCTGCGTCATGAGCTTGTGGACCTCATCAGAGAGGCCAAAGTGCTGAAATCCCTTGTGCTTCACCTGAAGGCGCAGCAGCAGCTGCTGCTGCGAGAGCACCAGTACAGGCAAGACCTTGCCCGCTTGCGCAGGTGGCTTAGGCATCGAGGGGCTCGGCTGCTCATCCCCAGTGGCACCAGCTTCAGATGTACCACACCGGTTAGGAGCAGAGTCATTGCCACGCAGGAAATCAGCTCCAGGTTTCTCACAGGCGGGGAACAGGTCCCAAGGTTGCAGCCAGGTGTCCAAGAGGCTCAAGAGAGCTTGCCATTACTTAGGATTCCCAGCGCCTCACTCCCTACAAAGTACCAGTGAGCTGGAGCTGGAGATTGCAGCTTCCTGTTTCTCCTACTTTCACTACCAAGAAGGTATATGGATAAGGTAACATGCCCCTTAAACATGTTCCAGGGTCAATCCTGTGCTGCAGGCAATCCAGTCATACAAGGTGCATCACATGCCAACCAGGGTCCTCTTCCACAGAGCCAGCTAAGCCCCAGGCCCTGTGCAGCTGCTAAGCATCCCTCACATTGCCTCGAGATGACACTCTTGGTCCCATCACCTGGCCCCAGGGCTGAGTTGTCCCACTGCCACCAGGCAAGCACCCCGAGGGATTGTGGCTGCTGCTGATTCCTCTCAGAGAGGCGAAGCCCAGGTCAACGGCCAAGTCAAGATGGCAACAGAAAGGGGCAGAAGCAGTGCCAGGCACACAGCCCTCCTGTCAGTAGGGGAGGGCAGCAACATCGCTGGTCTTTGTGCAGAGTTTAAACATTTAAAACTCTTGTTGGTTGTCTTCGTGTTATTTTTGTTCTTACTGTTTTGTTCTTGTTGTAAGTTTCCTGGGAATTTTTGTGCTAAAGTGTGACACAGAAATATATAAAATAAATGTCACTTTCCCAGCCTCTGTCTCCTTGGTGACACATTGATGGACGCGTAGTCTGGTTAGGGAAAGGATCTCAGAAACAGCTTTGATTCAGTAGTGCCGGTGTGCAAGTGTGCCTGCTCCCGAACACAGAGGCTTACTTCTGATAGCACACGCCCAGGCCTCTCTCCTTAAATGCAGGTCTCAATGTGCACAGAAGGCTGTTGTAGGATTGCAGCCTAATGGTGCCAGGTGCAAACCCTTCCAGGTCTCATTTTGACAGCCCCCCAAGTTTCCCAGTGCAGCAGCTCGTTTCCTAAAGAGCCTGGCCTCAGCCCCAAGCAGTAGAAGCCCCTGGGTTAGTCAGGGGGCTGGGAGCAAGGCAGTGGCATCTGGCTCAGCCTGGGCCTAAGAAGACGGGGGGGGGGGGTAACACCCAGATGCCAGTCTGACCCCATCCCATGAGTGTGCAAAACACCTTGGGCACACTCAGTTTAGCTGAATTACTTGTACCTTGCTTTTCTATTAAAATAATAACCAAACAGCTAACAATTAAAAAGAAAATTCAGTGTAATGGAGGAGCAATTGATTTCCTGTGGGAAGTTTGTGGTTCACTATTGGGGCATGTTTTTTTCCTGGACATTGTCCCTCTGCACACACTCAAGCAGTTCAGAATCCAGATCAGCTCCAGCTGTTCAGCCTTAGAGCAGAAATCAAAATTATTGTATTTATTCCCCTCTACAGCAGATAACCAAGAAAGAGTCCTTTCTCATGGATTATTTTAAGATGTTTTTAAAAGACTCCTTTTATTAAAAACCCTTACAAGGATAAGTCCACAGGCTGTAGCCATGGGCACAGAGAGGAGAGTGCAGAAAGGAGTTGGCAGGTGGCCCAGGACCCCAAAGCCACACAGGGAGGAGGGTCAGGGGTCTCAGCCAGCACTTTCTCTGTCTCTGGTGGTTCCCAGAGTGGTTTTACACCCAGGGCGTGAAATGGGGAAGAGAAGCAGGTCTTAGTCAGGGGAGCAGAGACTGTGCTGCAGCAAGAGCACCCTGCTCAACTGTCCTGAGTGGCAGGGTAGGCGGTTGCCCGTCTTCCCTCCCTCCACCTTTCAGGCCCTGGGCAGTTGCAGGATTGGCTCTGCAGTTTGGGAGCAGGCTGAGCTGGGCTGGGAAGGTCAAAGCTGCTGGGTGTTGTGGTCTATTGCCTGCTGGCCAGTGTCTGATACAGGCAGACTCTGAAGAGCAGACTTGCAGATGGTCCCATAGGACTGGGAGTAACTGCCCAGGCAGGCCTTTGGGTCCCCAGCCATTCCCACGTTTGCTGTAGCCCGGAACATCTTCTTACTGGGCTTAAGAAATGAGCGAGCTTCCCTGCTGTGGACCTCGGAGCTCCCTGGATTCTGCAAAAGAGACAGGAGAGCTGTGGGGGCACCGCAGATGGGAGCAGGAACACTTGGTGGGACGGGGAGCATCCCTCAACATACCATTTGGGACAACTGGAAAGGTCTGAGCTGAACCCGGCGGCTCCCAAGACTCACCCCTTTGCTTCCTGACCAGTCTTGGACTGGAGAGCTGGAGCTGGCCAGACAGCTGCACCTTATAAGCAGCCCAGTGTCAGAGGAGTCAGCTGCAGCCACGGTCACGGCTGGAGTCCCAGACCTGTCAAACCAGTTGCTGCCTCCCTTCTCTGCCTCCCTGCCAGACCAGAGAAACCTAGTCCATCGCAACCCAGTCTCCCCACGTAGAGGAGTATAGTCTGCCTTCTTCAGTTCCTCACCCCTGCCTGCTTTGCACAAAGCTCTCCCAGCCTTAGAAGCCATCAGGAATCAACTTGCAGCCTTTCCCCAGATCCACCTGTAGCCCACCCTGACTGCCCACTCCACCTGCAGCCCACCTGGCTGGTTGAGCTCCTGGTCTAGTGGCTCCTTTCACACAAGGACCCCAAGCCAGGAACGAAGTGTTGGGAGGGCAGGAAAGAGGCTCCATTTCACTCACCAGGCCAGCAGCCGCCTTCCTGGGGGAGCCCTCCTTCCTCATCAGGTGGTGGTGAAGAGCCGCCTCCTGGGCTTGAGCACACAGTGAAAGGGCCCTGGGGAAGGAGGCTGCCTGGCCTCTCCCCACCTCCAGGCCTTTGGGCACCTGCTGAAGCAAAGCAAAGCGGAGTCTGAACCCTGCCTGACTCAAGAGTAGAGAAGGGGGAAGCAAAGCAGCTGCAGCAACTGGGAGGAGATTTCCCATAACAACGGCCATCACTGAGAAAGGATCAAGCTGCCCCTCGCCACCCATACACCCTCCTGCCTCAAGGCAGAGATGCTTCATGACCCCCATGCTGCAGGTGGGGCCGTGTGCTGGGGCAGAAGGGGATGGAGCAGAAGGGCTTTGGAGAAGCGGCTTGGCATTTAGGAGGCAGTGAGCCCAAGAGGCAGAGACCTCATTGCATCTCCCTTGCTTCCCTAGCGTGGTAGGGGTGGGGTGGGGGAGAGAGGGAGGCAGGTGGGCTCATTCTGCAGCAGCTGGAGCGTCAGTGTTGCTGGAGAGCTGCTTTGTGCGTGGCTCCTGCAGCTGGCCAGCTGGCCGCCTGCTCTGAAGGGGCTGCGCACTGGAAGAAGAGGAAGATAACAACCAAGTTACTCACGCCATGGATAGTCTGAGGAGCTGCTGCAGGGGGTGGGCTGCTGGCTGGTACGGCGAGCGCCTGCTTCCCCACTTTCTGGCTGAGGGCAGCAGCCGGCTGCTGCAGGAGTGGTGCAGAGCGATTCCTGGCCATGTTGCTGGGAGCCAGGCTATGTGCTGAAATGAGAGAGCCTGAATCACAACACTCAGGAAGGAAAAGGCCACAGAGAAGGCTCAGTGCCCCAGGCAGACTGGAATGATCCACCGGGGACTGGGGGAGGCTCCTCTCTTGGTTCTCCATTGGGCACCACCTATGCTATTTTGGCAAAGCATGATGGCATCCAAGCAAATTATTCTGAGCAAGCCTGAACAAAGGTCCTTCCTGGACTGGCAGAGGAAAGATGGGGTGTCTTGGTGGTCAGCAGGAACCCCAAGATCTTTGTAAGGCAGATCAGGCAACCCAGAAAGCCAAGCCAGTGGGGAAATCCCTATAGCATTATTTCACTTTTAAAATTTGCACTCTGCTAACATACACACAATTGAATTATTACACTAAACAGAATAAAAGGACAAGATACAGCCTGCCAATAAACTCATCACAGCCTGTCCTGCCAGAACGCCCACCCCGAGCTTCTCCTGGCACTAGAGATGCCAAGACAGGACAAGGGCAAGGCTTCCTGAGGTGCAGGTGTTCTTTTTGCACCCCCCCCCAGGCACCCCCTGCTCCTGGTCTCCTCCTTCCAGTGAGCCTTTCCTGTCCTAGAAGGCAAGCCAATTCTGTCAGTTTGCATTTCTTAGTGCAGAAAGTATTGATCTCATTTGTAAAGATCTTTCCTTTTTTGTATTCTGATTAATTCTAGAAGCTACTAGAAGCTTCTCTGTGTGTGAGAAGAGGAGGCAGAAGGGTTAATGATAGTTTGGGTTATACCTTCAGAGAAGCTGAGTACAGCTGCTTTGAATTAGTTCTCTTCCAATTAAGGTCATGCTGACTATAAATATAGGCCAGAAGGGTTTTACTCTTCTCTTCTCTTCTCTCTCTCTTCTTTCTGGTGTGGTGTCTCTGTTTCTGTACATAGGATGCTTAGTGCTAAGGTTTAGTCTTATTATGAGCTAAGTTTATAAATGCTGCAACTAGATTTTGCATGGACTGAGCCAATCCTGATTGTATTGGATTTGATAACCATTACGCTACATTTGCCTTCAGCACAAGGAAAGCCCTGCTGAATGAAGTACTAGTGCCTCTGGTCTATTTTGGGGAACTCTGCAACGTGTTTAAGGTTTTCCTCCACAAGTATGACACACGTATGACAACGTATGACAAATTCCTCCCTCAATAGCCTTCGACTAGTGGGAGTCCTGGGACACCGCTCAGCTGCCCTCCTATTTCCTGGCCGCACAGAAACCCTGCGGCTGGAGGCTTTTCAAGCACAACCTCGTGGTGGAAGCTGGCTGGGGACGGCTGGAGCCCCACAGTCCTCCACCTCTCCACCCGCCTCTCTCAGGGATCTCACAAGAGGCTGGCCAGCCTCACAAGTCGGAGGAAGGTGCTCTGGGGCACTATGTCCTTCCCATTCACCCCAGCCAAAGGCACAGTTGCAAGGGGACACCTACCGTGGCTGGTCATGTGGCTGGCGGGACTGCACAGGGGGTGTGTGATCCCTGGCCTGAGGCGGCCAAGGCTCCTGGTCTCCTTTGCCCTCTGCTGGGAAGCTTCACAAGGTGCCAACAACTGGGGGGAGCCCCTTGATGGGAGGGGCGGTGACACCCCTTGTGCCTCACAGCGCGTTTTGGGAGGGGGACTGGGCTGGAGGTTCTCATTTTGGGGCTGCTGGTGCTTCTGAGGGTGGCGGTTCCTGGCCTTCCTTTCCAAGATCATCTGCAAAGAAGATCTGATAAGGTTTCAAATCACCAGTATGGCAAGAGCAGTTAAGAATTTTCTTTTGCTGGATGGCAGGTACAGAAATGCATTGGCAGTGAAAATACTTAAGAAGAGGACGGGCAACCATTCCACTGAGCAGAGAGGGGACAGCCTAGATGACCTGGATTTCTCCCAACTCATGTGATGCTAGGAATATTGAGCAGAAGAAACTTGTGGCAGGAAAAGACCAATTCAAGCAGGTTTAAGCAAGAGGAAGAAAAGGTCTGGTGCATGCTTCACCTCAACTGCAAAGGTTCAGGAAGAAGACAGGTGATGGGGCCTGTCAGGGTAGGCAGCTAGATGGGCCAAAGTGCCCTAGGCTCATTTCCACCCCCTGACCTGCTGGGGCTAAGCACAGAGGCGGACCTGCCGGAGGCCTTCTCAGTGGCTGCCCCTCAACCCTTGGAACTCCTTTCTGCTGGAGACTCAGCAGAGGCTGCACATGCCAGAAAAGCCATGCACAATGTTGGCATGCACCGTAGTTACCCACCCAAGTCCCTTTGGAGGATGCCGTGGTGACCACAGGTCAAGGGAGCCAGCAGCCCATTCAGTCTTGGGGGTGCACGAGGAGTCTTACCTCATAGAGCTTATTGCGATACTCAGCCACAGAGAGCTGCACGTCATCATCCAGGGGGAGGACCACACTGTAGTCAAGAGCAGGCTCTTTGCTGGGGCAGTGGAACCTGCCAAGAGCACATGGAGTGAGACAAGATCCTTCGGCTGGCACCAAGGACAGATGCTGGCCCTTAGCCAAGCACCAGGATCTGACCAGCTGGTCCATGGGCTGCAACTTGCCCAAGCATGTCTGTCTGACCCTTCAGAAGATGGGCAACCTCCCACCCAGCACAGGCCAAGATGCCTCCACTGCAAGCCAGTCCTCAAGACACTCACCGTTGCACGTAGGGGTGCTCCAATGCCTGTTCCGCCGTCAGTCGCTTCTCAGGGTTGAATACCAGGAGCCGTTTCAGAAGGTCCAAGGCTTGGGTGGGGGTGGAGGTGGGCAGAAGCTCCTCAAAAGCCACCTGTGGCCTGCAGTTGGAGAAAAGGCACACAGCAGCTCCCCACCTGCAAGCAACAGACAGACCACCCCACCCAGCCCTGGAGGGCGTGTTCTCAGCAGGACCGTGAGCAGCTGGCTGCTCAAGCCCCCCCCCCCCCCCCGAATGGGAGGGAAGGACAAGACACTCACTGGCAGCTCAGTCGGCTGATAATGGAGGCTCTGTAGTCGGAGTGGAAGGCGGCCACATCTGCAACAGCAAGGCAGTCAGTCAACCTCACCAGGATGGGAGGCAGGCGCTTCAGCCAGGGAAGTGCCGCTCACCCGTCCTCTGCTTGCTCTCTCCCTCCTTCCCAGCGGAACACCACACACAGTGCAGCAGCAGGAGCGCAGGGCTGCAGAGGTGGGCCCTGGGAGTCAACCAGCCCCTCAGGACTGGGCCAACGACACAGATGTTGTAAAATTAGCCTCAGCAATTCATGGAATGACCATAGATGTTCCTGCATATGATCTCAGTGACTGAGCTGGGTTCTAAGGGTTCAGGCAATGCCTGAGGCACCCTGGACCCAAGTACTTCAGGGACCTTGAATCTCTCTGGGTAGCAGATGGGCAGCCAGTGCGGCTCTTTTAACAAGGGTGTCACATGCTCTCAACCAGATCTCCCCATCAGCAGTCTAGCCATCACATTCTGCACCAGCAGCCCCAAAGGCAGTCCCACATGGAGCTGAGTTCTTTTGGTGCTGGCTTAAAAGTATAGCTCTGTAGCTGCAGCCGGAAAGGGGGCTGGGCACCTTTTCACTCCTTTGCCACACTCTCTGCAGCACCCACAGAACTTCCAAAGGTCCCACTTTCCTTGAGCTGGCTCTCCTCCTCCGCGAAACCTTCTCACCTTCTGGGGAGGGAGCAGGAACAACACGTAGAATCTGCTCTAGTTGGTTGACTGTGGATGTGCCAGGGAAGAGAGGCTTCCCCAGGAGCATCTCGCCCAAGATGCAGCCCAGGCTCCACATGTCCACACCCTTCGTGTAGCTGCAAGCAAGGAAGAAGACATCCATGTTGGGCCTCAAGAGTCAGACATCCATGGGGCTCCTGGCATCCCTCAACACAGATATCCAGACCTGATGCCCTGAAGATGTGCTTGATCCTGCTTTCTTCCTTTCCCTTTCTTCCTTCCACATCACTCCTATTCCCTGGTGTTTGTGAATTGGCAAAAAGTTGCTCACTTCAGGCCCCCACCACTTTGGGACTGGATCTGGACCTGCCAGTGCCCCTTGGGACTGGCACCCCAATGCCACTTGTGCCCCCAGGTCAAATGCAGTAAAACTGTTCAAGAATTAAAACAGTTCAGCTGCACTTTAATTGTAACATTCCTTCCACAGGCCTCACCCCAAAGCTGGTGTGAAGAAGAGCATTTTCATGAAGAAGAGAAGGTTAAGGGGTGATATGATAGCCATGTTCAAATATATAAAAGGATGTCACATAGAGGAGGGAGAAAGGTTGTTTTCTGCTGCTCCAGAGAAGCGGACACGGAGCAATGGATCCAAACTACAAGAAAGAAGATTCCACCTAAACATTAGGAAGAACTTCCTGACAATAAGAGCTGTTCGACAGTGGAATTTGCTGGCAAGGAGTGTGGTGGAGTCTCCTTCTTTGGAGGTCTTTAAGCAGAGGCTTGACAACCATATGTCAGGAGTGCTCTGGTGGTGTTTCCTGCTTGGCAGGGGGTTGGACTCGATGGCCCTTGTGGTCTCTTCCAACTCTATGATTCTATGATTCATTCAGCTTCTGACATATGGGAGGTGGGGGGGGTCACCATCTCCATGAGGGAGGGAGTTCCTCTGGTCAGGGCACTGCAGAGAAGGCCTGGTCCACCACCACTGGGCACCAAGCCACGCCCGTTGACCGCACATCTGAATGGCCTGCCCCACCAACTGCAAGGCCTGGCAGGGCAAATGTGAGAACAGACTGACTTCTAGGGACTTGGGTCCTCTTGCTTTGGGACTAACACACTCATGTGGAGCCAACAGCAAGTAGGCAGCCAGCTCAGCTCCCCAAGGGGAGGTGCCACGGCTCTGGATTGGCATGCCACCTGCAAAGCCAGCAACAGCATGATTTATAACGAAATGAAAAAGGTATTGTCAGGGGCTCAGGAGCAGGAGCACAGGGGAGAGAGGAAATGGAGAGCGAAGGGGAAGAATCCGAGGGCAGCGTAGGGGAGTATGACAGTGGCCCGAGAGATTCAATGAGCTTCTCCAGCGAATCAGAAGATTCCCAGAAGGGGGCGCCGATGGTCAGGGCAAGGGGGGTCCCAGGGGGGACGCACCAGAAACAAGGAGCCAGCGGGGAACCCCGAAGCAGCAGCAGGGGATCAGGACCAGTTTCCCCACCAGAGCGTAGTGGGGGAGAAGAGTCACATGTGTCAGGGCCAGCGTTTCCTCCAGCGGGGAGAGAAGGTGAGTCAGGGCTGACCACGCCTCCAACGGAGGGGAGGTCAGTTGCAGCTAGCCTCCCCGAAGGGGGAAGCAGTGACAGCAGCAGTGAAACGGTCAGGAGGAAAGTTGCTGGCTGGGCGTGCGCGCCAAGTTCAAATGTACAGGCGCGGGGGACAGCAGGAGACCCGGATGGGGAACCAGCTCTTAAAGCTCGCCGGAGGGAGGGGGAAGGCTCAGGGGATTCAGCGTCAGAAGAGTCTAGAAAGGGTGATAACCCCAACGGACAGGCGGAACCAGAGGCGGAAAGAACAGAGGAAGAGGTGGAGTAAGGCTAGAGTCTTAAACTGGTGTCTGGGGGGAGGAGACTCAGACGGAGCATCAATGGTCTGATAGTTGAGACGTAGAGCTGCACGCTGCGGCTCTGGAAGTGAAACTGAACTTCAATAAAGACTTTTGTACTTAACAACGAAGCAGCGTTGGTCCTTTGTGAGCTGGGACCTCGGGCAGCTCTGACAGGTATTTAAATATACCTTCCTGAAGAAACCAGAGGCCTTTCTCCTGGGCATGGTCGGCCAATTGGTGCCAAAGAAGGATAGAACTTTCTTTATGTATGCTACAACAGCAGCAAGAATACTCATCGCAAAGTATTGGAAGACACAAGATTTACCCACCCGGGAAGAATGGCAGATGAAGTTGATGGACTACATGGAACTGGCGGAAATGACTGGCAGAATCCGAGACCAGGGAGAAGAGTCGGTGGAAGAAGATTGGAAAAAATTTAAAGACTATTTACAGAAATACTGTAAAATTAATGAATGTTAGAAGGATGCTGGAATGAAGTTATATGGCTTTAGCAGAAATGTTAAAGAATTAAGTAAAAATAGATTGTTAATGGATTAAAGGGAAAAATAAGGCTAGATTGTGTCAAGATAAATTATAGGACAGAAAACTGAGGAAGATGGAAAGGATTTGCTGAAATAGCTAACTGAACTGGAATACAAAAAAGGGAGGTGCGAGGAGGTCGCTGAAACAAGTAAATGAAAGATAAGATATGGAAATATTGGATGTGTTTTTAATTGTTTTTGTTTTTGTTTTGTTAAGATTAGTGTATAAGTAGTGTTTTTGTTTTTCTTGTATTGTATTGTATTGTATTGTTTTGTTTAACTCTTTTTCTCTCTTTGTAATCTTTAAACTCTTAATAAATATTATTTAAAAAAAACCAAACAAAGCCAGCAACAGCACATTGCACCCAGCATGACAAGAGTCTGGCTGAGGGGTCACCAGAGCGTGGCAAAGGCAGCTCAACCCAGGAGGAGCAACGGTGGCAAATCCAGACCAAGGAGGTCTGCCAAGCCACCACGCTGCTACTTCAGGAGTGGGCAGCTCCATTGAGAACAGGCTGGCTCCCCAACTCCCTGACACAGGACCCCCCACTCCCATTGCCTTGCCAAGATGCAGCTTCTATCCGTTGGCCCTCAGCCAGCCTGCCTGCCTATCGCTGCCTCCAGGCATCAGCCCAGTCCCTGCACAGCCTCACCTGTCTCAAAGGCGAGGAAGTGAGGATGGGAGGCTGTGAATAGCAGCCACAGACTCAAGCTCCTCAGCCTCTCCGAGGCTCCTGAGGCACCCTCCTTACCTGTGAGAGGAAAGCAGAATCTCAGGGGCCCGGTACCAGCGGGTAGCAACATACTCCGTCAGGGCAGGGCTGTCGTGATCCTGGTGGATCTGACACAGGGAACGGGCCAGTCCAAAGTCACACAACTTGACAAAGCAGTCTGCATCCAGCAGGATGTTTGAAGGCTGCATGTGGAAAAGGTATCGGGAGTGAAAGAACACGAGAATCAGCCATCCTGTCTGTGTGGTGGTTAGAGTCCTCGGTTACAAGCAGGGACACCCAAGTTCAATCCCTGCTTGCCCAGGGAGTGCACTGGCTGATCCAGAGCCAGTTACTCTCTCTCAAACCAACCTACGTCACAGGCAAAGAAAGAACCAAGTATGAATCCTGAGCTGTTTGGAAGGAGGTGTAATAATGTAATAAAAGAGAAAATGGAACGAGGGAGGCCCACCCACTGCAGCATTTCACCCCTCCCTCTCCTTTAATTCAACGTACGGCTGGAGCCCAAGTCCTTCCCACACATGTACCTTCTGGTCTCTATGAATGACGTTTCCTGAGTGGATGAATTTGGTGGCTTTTAACAGCTGATACAGGATGTAACACTTATGAATATCTTTCAGTAAATTTCCCTTCTTGATCACAGCATGCAAGTCGGTCTCTGAAACGGGGAACAGCAGAGAAGCAGTGGGTGCCTGGCACTGCCTTGACCATTCAGCCCAAGACCACAAACCCTGGCCCTTCTGCTAGACCGCCTCCAAACCCAGGCCTGCAAGGACTACCCCAAAAGTTTCAGCCAAGAGGGTCACAAATATCTCAGAGCTTAACCCAGGACTCTGAATGACAACCTGTGAGCAGATTTAACAGCAAAATGGAGTTGGGTGTCATCAGTGTTGTGATGACCCTGTGCCCCCAACTTCCAGATGATTGCTCCCAACGCCTTCATGAAGATGTTAAATAGCATTGGGGATAAAATAGCGCCCTGTGGCACTGCACAGCTAAGGTGTTGGGAGGTATATGCACAATGCCCCAAGGCGGCTCTCCCAGACTAGCCATGCAGGTAGGGGTAGAACCACTGTAAAGCAGTGCCCCCAGCTCTCAGTCCAGGGAGGAATGCCAGGAGGTATTGCAGTCAATGGCATCCAAGGCCACTGAGAGATCCAACAGTGGCAACAGGGCCACACTCCCCCTGCTTCCCCCTTGAGAGAGGTCATCCATTGTCTGGCAGGGCAAAAAGCCCAGAATTAAATTTAAGATACTAACGGATTCAAAGGAAAGAGGGGGGTTTGCCCTGCCAGACTTTAAACTTTACTACGAAGCGGCAGCTTTCTGCTGGCTGAAAGAATGGCTACTTCTTGAAAACACAGACATTTTGGATTTGGAAGGTTTTAATAACATTTTTGGGTGGCATGCATATTTGTGGTATGACAAGGTTAAAGCACATAAAAGTTTTAAAAATCATATTGTCAGAAAAGCACTACTAAATGTCTGGGACAGATATAAAGACTTGTTGGAAAATAAAACTCCAAGGTGGCTGTCGCCAATGGAAGCTAAGGCAGTTAAAAAGTTAAATATGGAGTCCAAGTGGCCAAGATACTGGGAAATTTTGGAAAAGGAAGGGGACAAATTGAGATTGCAGAGTTTTGAGAAATTAAAAGGGAAGGTGAGAGACTGGTTCCACTACCATCAAATAAATGAAGCGTTTAAACTGGACAGTAAAATTGGCTTCCAGGTGGAAAAATCAAAATTGGAGACAGAACTGTTAGAACCCAGTACTAAGAATTTGTCCAAAATGTACAATTTGCTGCTGAAATGGAATACACAAGATGAAACGGTTAAATCGGTCATGATTAAATGGGCTCAGGACATTGGTCATAATATTTTGTTTGCTGATTGGGAAAAGTTGTGGACCACCGGGATAAAATTTACGGCATGTAATGCCTTAAGAGAAAACATTATGAAAATGATATATAGGTGGTACATAACCCCAGTCAAGCTTGCAAAGATTTACCATGTGCCTGACAATAAATGTTGGAAATGTAAAGAAACTGAAGGTACATTTTTTCATCTTTGGTGGACCTGCCCGAAGATTAAGGCATTCTGGGAAATGATCTATAATGAACTTAAAAAGGTATTTAAATATACTTTCCCCAAGAAACCAGAGGCCTTTCTCTTGGGTATTGTCGGCCAAGGGGTGTTAAAGACGGATATAACTTTCTTTATGTATGCTACAACAGCAGCTAGAATACTCATTGCGAAGTACTGGAAGACGCAAGAACTACCCACACTGGAAGAATGGCAGATGAAGGTGATAGACTATATGGGTTTGGCAGAAATGACGAGCAGAATCCGAAACCAGGGAAGAGAAGCAGCGCAAGAAGAATGGAAAAAATTCAAGGACTATTTAAAGAAATATCATAAAGTTAATGAAAGTTAGAATGATGTTGGACTGGAAAGTAAATGGTTACTATTAGCAATGGTTAAGACAAGGAAAATAAGGAAGAATAGTCTAAATTTAAATTAAAATAAGGGAAGATTTGCTGAACAATCGATAAGAATTTGGAATACAGAAAGGGGAGGCATGAGGAAGTCGGGGAAGATAGGATATGAAATTAGGATATGAAATGATACATGTTTTTTGTTTTGTTTTTGTTTTTGTATGTTTATGTTTGTTGTATTGTGTTTATATGGAAAAATAAAAATATTTAAAAAAAAAAAAAAGAGAGAGGTCATCCATTAGGACCCCCTGTAAACCATCCATGGGTCTCCCCTCACCCCAGGTATAACTTACGGATAGCCAGTAACAGGATGTCCATGCCCCCTAACCATGTTTACTCCAGCACCCCCACCATGCCGCTACTATACTCGCACCAGACGTAGCTGTTTCCTAGCTATTCATGTGTGGCAAAGAGCCACTGATTGAAGTGCTCACCAGAGCGACAGCTCCCCTCAGCCCCCACTCACAATGCGAGACTGAGTTGCGCACACAGACACTTAGCACAGACTCTGCAGTGCCTGCCTCCCACTCAGGGAAGACTCCTCCATGTCACGATCACAGAAGGGGGAGCCCTGCCCTCACTATTCCCAAATGAGCCACCCAAAGGGGACCTTCCTTTTGGCATCTCCCCCTTTGGCCTTGGTGGGCTGTTTGTTTACAAGCCTGTGGGCCAGCTGCTTTCAGCCTTCTCCACTTCCCTGCCTTGGTAGCATTTACCCTGCACTCAAAATGTTCTGCTCAACATGCACTTTTACTCTGGCTTCCTGCTCCTCATTGTCAAGGTCCTCTCCACAAGAAGGAAGCCTAAGTTACAGTCAGGAAAAACTCACCCATAGACTCAAAAACCAGGTAGATGTCCTTGTCATTCTGAGCTCGGATGACATTCAAGAGTCTGATGATGTTTGGATGCTCTCCAAATTCCTGCAGGAAGAAAGACCTGCCCATCAATGGCGGCTGCTCTTGAGGACTCTTCACAGAGCTTGCTGGCAGAGCCCAACATACTCTAAACAGAAAACCACCACTGGGACTGTGGGTTGAGTCGCTGTTTGCATGCAGGAAGACTCATCTGGTGGCTGCAGAGAAAGAGCCTGGCACTGACTCACTGGTGTTCCCATGATAAGATGCCCTCCTCAAGTCTTGGTTA
Source organism: Podarcis filfolensis (assembly GCF_964270895.1). Lineage (NCBI taxonomy): Eukaryota > Metazoa > Chordata > Lepidosauria > Squamata > Lacertidae > Podarcis > Podarcis filfolensis. The sequence goes on along the minus strand of NC_139603.1, from coordinate 91,505,254 downwards.
CTCTTCTGCAGCAAGATGGTTTTCTAACTCCAACTTTGGTGTAATAAATATTCTGCCAAAGCGAATATGCTTGACAATTGTAATGTGGTCTTCCCCAACCTGGTGCCCTCCAGATGTTGTTGAACTCCAGCTCCCATCAACCACAGCAGCCAGCCTGGGCAATGATCAGGGATGATGAAAGGAGTTTGACTCCAACAACATCTGGAGGGCACCAAGTTGGGAAAAGCTACAACAGAGGGTGTTTCAGACACCTTTCTGAGAATACTGTGTCCAATTCTGGGCACCACAATTTAAGAAGGATGTTGACAAGCTGGAATATGTGCAGAGGAGGGCAGCCAAGATGCTCAAGGATCTAGAAGCCAAGCCTTATAAGGAACGGTTGAAGGAGCTTGGTATGTTTAACCTGGAAAGAGGACACTGAGAAGGGATGTGATAGCCATCTTCAAATATCTTTTTTTTTTAAATGAATATTTATTAGATTTTCCAATTTTATATAAACACATAAAGAAAAAGAAAAAGAAAAATATTAAAAACAATTCAGTTTCGATAACAATTTTTCAATCACATGTTTCTTTGACTTCCTCATACCTCCCCTTCTTGTTCTCTAGTTCAATTTGTTAATTCAGCAAATCCTATTCTCTTAACATTCCTTTTAAAATATCACCTTATTTTCCACTCACCTTTTTTTTTAAATTTCATAACAAAAACAATTATAATCCCCATTATCTTTATCATAACAGCTAGAGACCACCAAGGTTCAATCCAACATCTTTTCAAAGTTCATTAATTTTATAATATTTCTGTAGATATTCCTTAAATTTCTTCCAATCTTCTTCTGCTGACTTTTCTCCCTGGTCGCGGATTCTGCCGGTCATTTCTGCCAGTCCCATATAGTCAATCAACTTCATCTGCCATTCTTCCAGAGTGGGTAGATCTTGAGTCTTCCAGTGCTTTGCTATGAGTATTCTTGCTGCCGTTGTAGCATACATAAAAAACGTTCTGTCCTTCTTTGGCACCAAATGGCCGACTATGCCCAAGAGAAAAGCCTCTGGTTTTTTCAGGAAAGTATACTTAAATATCTTTTTCATTTCATTATAAATCATTTCCCAGAAGGCCTTAATCTTTGGGCACGTCCACCAAAGGTGAAAGAATGTACCTTCAACCTCCTTACACTTCCAGCATTTATTATCGGGCAAGTGATATATTTTTGCGAGCTTGACTGGGGTCATGTACCACCTGTATATCATTTTCATAATATTTTCTCTTAAGGCATTACATGCCGTGAATTTCATACCTGTGGTCCATAACTGTTCCCAATCAGCAAACATAATGTTATGTCCAAGATCTTGTGCCCATTTAATCATAGCTGACTTAACCGTTTCATCCTGTGTATTCCATTTCAGCAGCAAGTTATACATTTTTGACATGATTTTAGTTTTAGGTTCTAGCACTTCTGTTTCTAATTTAGATTTTTCCACCTGGAAGCCAATTTTCCTGTCCAAATTGTATGCCTCCCTTATCTGAAAATAATGTAGCCAGTCTCGGACTTTGTTCTTTAGTTTCTCAAAACTCTGCAATTTCAGTCTATCTCCTTCTTGCTCCAAAATTTCCCAATATTTTGGCCAACTGGCCTCCATATTGAGTTTTTTCTGAGCTTTCGCTTCCATTGGTGACAACCACCTTGGGGTTTTGTTTTCCAATAAATCCTTGTATCTAGTCCAAACGTTAAACAAAGATCTCCTAACGATGTGATTTTTAAACGCTTTGTGAGCTTTAACCTTGTCATACCACAAATATGCATGCCATCCAAAGACATTGTTAAAACCTTCTAAATCCAAAATGTCTGTGTTTTCAAGAAGCGGCCAGTCTTTCAACCAGCAGAATGCTGCTGACTCATAATACAGTCTAAAGTCTGGCAGGGCGAAGCCACCCCTTTCTTTTGCATCAGTTAAAATCTTATATTTTATCCTAGGCTTCTTGCCCTGCCAGACAAATTTAGAAATATCTTTCTGCCACTTCTTAAAACATTCCATCTTGTCCACAATTTGTAATGTTTGAAACAAAAACAACATTTTAGGCAATACATTCATCTTTATAGCTGCTATTCGACCCATCAAGGAAAGCTTCAAATTTGACCATATTTCAAGATCTTTTCTCACTTCTGACCAGCATTTCTCATAATTGTTTTTAAATAAGTTCCCGTTTTTAGATGTCATGTTAATCCCCAGATATTTCACCTTCCTCACCACAGACAGGCCTGTTTCATTCTGAAATTTCTCTTTTTCAAACAATGTCATATTTTTCTCTAAAACCTTAGTTTTGGTCTTGTTCAATTTAAATCCTGCCACCTGACCGAATTCTTGGATTAATTCTAAAACTCTTTTTGTACTAGATTCTGGCTCCTGTAACGTCAAAACTAGATCATCTGCAAATGCTCTCAATTTATACTGTTTGGCTCCGACCTGTATACCTTTAACCAACCGGTCCCTTCTGATCATGTTCAGCAAAACCTCCAGGACCGATATGAAAAGTAAAGGGGAAATTGGGCATCCTTGTCGTGTCCCTTTTTCAATCTTAAATTGTTCCGTAACCACATTATTTACAATTAATTTGGCCTTTTGTTCAGAATATATTGCACCTATACCATTTTCAAACCCTTGGCCTACCCCCATACCCTGTAAATTCTTTTTCATAAAACTCCAAGAAATGTTGTCGAAGGCTTTCTCCGCATCCACAAATATCAAAACAGCTTTAGTATTTATATCCACATCTAACTTTTCCAAGATGTCAATTACGTTCCTCAAATTGTCAGATATGTGTCTTCCCGGCAGAAAGCCCGCTTGGTCCTTATGTATCTCTTCAATCAATACTCTTTTCAATCTCTTGGCCAAAATGTCAGCAAAGATTTTGTAATCCACATTTAATAAGGATATGGGACGGTAGTTTTTAAGTTGGGTCTTTTCAGTCTCTGTTTTCGGTATAAGTGTAATGTAAGCCTCTTTCCACGATTCTGGTGCCTTTTTCCCTTCCAAAATCTCATTGCAGACTTCCTTCAAAGGTTGTACTATCCAATCCTTCAAGGATCTATAATATCTGGAAGTCAGTCCATCCGGTCCCGGAGATTTGCCCAATTGCATATTTAAGATGGCACCTTCTATCTCCTGATCTGTTATTTTACAGTTCAACAATGCTTTACTTTCCTGTGAGATTTTTTGTAATTCATTTGTTTTCAAAAATCCATCAATGTCCCTTTCATTCTGTGGCCCTTGTGCGTATAATTGCTTAAAATACTTCTGGAAACAATTTCTTATCTCATTTGGATTGTTTATGTCGTTTCCTTCTACTTCCAGATTTGTGATTGTATTTAGTTTTTGTCTTTTTTTCAGTTGCCATGCCAGTAATTTCCCACATTTATCCGCCGATTCAAATGTCTTCTGTCTCATTTGTTTAATTTTCCATTCTATTTCCTGATTCATCAATTCCATGTATTGTGTTTGGTAGATCTTTATTTCTCTCAGAATCTCTTGTGACTTCGGCTTGGCTCTCAATTTTTTCTCACCTTCTTTAATTTTCTCCAAAATTTTATCTTTTTTCTCATTTTGCCTTCTCTTTTTTAATGCATTCTGTTGTATCAGAAACCCTCTCATCACGGCTTTACTTGCATCCCAGATTACTCTTTTCTCCACATTTGTTGGCAAATTTAATTCAAAATAGTCTTTTAAAGTCTTTTGGGCCTTATTGTATACTTCTTCATCTCTAAATAAGGTGTCATTCATCCTCCATCTAAAGGTACCGGTTGTTGTTGACTTCATCTCCATCTTTACAGCGTTATGGTCGGAGCATGTTTTGGGGCAGATTTCCACTTTTTTTATCTTTGTTTTTTTTTTTTAAAGATTTTTATTAAAGTTTTCCAAAAAAGAAAAATAGAAATTCACAGAATAAAAAACCATAAATTACAGAAAAAAGAAACACACAAAAAAGAAAAAAAGGAAAAAAATACAGAAAGAAAAGCACAACTAATTAAGAAAAATTACACTTTTTTTATCTTTGGAGCCATTCCTCTAGTAATCCAAATTTGGTCAATTCTGGTCCATGTCATCTTGGCTTCAGAGAAGAATGTTCCTTCTCTCTCCAAGGGGTTCTTAGTTCTCCAAATATCGATCAAGTCCATGTTATCAGTCATTTCAAAAAAAGTTTTTGGTAGTCTACCCTCTTTGGTAACTACCTGTTTTTGGGCCTTGTCCATATTAGTTGATACAACTCCATTCATGTCCCCCATCAAAATTATGTTGTAGTCCATAAAGTCCATCAAAGTCTCATGCAGCTTCTTGAAAAATTCCGACTTCCCCTCATTTGGTGCATACACACCTACTATCAAAAATTTTCCCCCTTGAAACTGAATTTCAATAGCCAAATATCTTCCTTGCTCATCTTTGAGGATAAATTTCGGTGAAAATTTCTCCTTAGCGTAAATCACCACTCCTCTTTTTTTGACTTTGTCAGACGAAATAAATTCTTGCCCTAATCTTTTATTAACCAATATTTTCCTGTGTAGCCTCGTAACATGAGTCTCTTGTAAGCAAATCAAGTCCAAATGTTCTTTCTTTAATATATGAAATATCTCTTTTCTCTTTCTAGGGGAGTTCAATCCATTACAATTCCAGCTTAAAATTTGCAGAGACATGATTGGTTAATTAGTTTTCCCTCCTACTGCACCAAGTTGTTGTTCTTCTTCTGTCGGTGGCTTGTCTCTCCTTGGGCCGGAGCGTCCAGATAACAAATTTGCAATCTCCAAAAGTCCTTGTCCTGGCATCAATACGTCCTCAGCAGAGTCCACTTCCTTCTGCAGGTCCTCTTCGTGGTCTTTCAAAAACTTGTCCTTGTCGTTCACTGTCCTTATTCTTATTTTCTTTCCTCTATATTTAAAGGATAGGCCTTGGGGGAATTCCCACCTGAAAATTATTCTGTTTTTCCTCAGCAAAGCAACCAAATCTCTGTAGTGGGCCCTTACCTCCAAGATATGTTTAGGTATATCTTTGAAGATTTCCACATAAGTGTCCCCAATTTCCAGGGTTCTTTGGTAGTGTAAGTTCAGTATCTTGTCTCTTTCTTCCTTAGTTTTCAAAATTATCAGTCTCTTGCTTTGTTCTTTCCTTGCCTTCTGCCAAGTCTGAAAGCACTCACAATAGTGAATTCTTCCTCCCCCAGGTCTTTTTGCCAAAATTGTGTAAATTCTTTTGTAAGAAATTCTACCAAATTGTCTTTCTCACTTTCTGGCACGCCTCTTATTCTTAAGTTTTTCGCTTTTCTTTCAAGATCTATCATCGACAACGTCAAATCATACTCTTCAAATTTCTTATGTACCGGTGGGATCTGTTCCTGGGCAGCAGTTGCAATTTCCTTGGCTTCTTCAGCAAGTTTTCTGGTTGACGCCGATTCTTCCAATAATTTTTCAATAGACTGCGTATTAGAATTCACCTTTTTCCCTAGTTCTTTATACTTGAGGTATTCAAATTAATGCTAGCGGTGTTCGCCTCAATTTTTGCACAGGCCTCTGCTACTTGTTTATTTGTCTCTTCAACTCTGTTTGCCAATTTCTCCAGAGATGCATCAATTTTACCCAATGCTTGGGCTAACAGTTCATCAGTTGACATAACCTTTACTTTTGCCTGTGGGGCAACAGCTTCTGCTGTGCCCGCTACACCCCCCGTTGAGGGCCTTCTAGTAGTGTCTACTTTGTATTGTTTTCCGGACCTGGTAGTTTTCTTCTGTGTCAACTCTGCTTTGTCTGCCATAACACTCACATGCACTCCCAAGGTCAGTCACACACTTAAGGAATTTGTTTTGGTAGAATAGGAATTTTCCCACAGCAAAACTTGCAGTCTAAAGTGTCTTTGCAACGTAGTTGCCACTAGGGGTCTCAGGCCAGCTTCTTATTGCAACTTTATAGCCAATAATGTTCAAAAAGCCCCCGTTTCTTAGTATCAAATTAGTATCAAATTTTTAGTCCCAAAATGTTGCTTTCCTTTCCCAGCTACTGTATCCTTTGCAGAGCTAAATCAAACTTTTAACTCCATTCTCCATTGACAGTTCCCTCTGATCGGCTTCTCTGTCATAGGCAGTCCGTTCCCAAGTTTTAAAGTCAGCAGATGTATTTTAAAAAATTCCTTTCCTTGCAGGTCTAAGATCTTTCAATATCTCTCCACTGTTCCTGCTAACAGTGGAGTAAGTTTTCTCTTCAGATATTGGGTTTTAATCCTCCCGAAAATCCTCTTTCTCAGTCCCAGCTTTGAAGTCTCTTTACTTTGGTCTGTTAACAGTCCGGGAAGGCAGACTTCCTGTTTTTGCCTTTCCCGTTTCGGCCGAATTCTTTACAAATTTTCTTCCAAATAGTGTCAAATTCCTACTCACGGGTAGTTGTTTTCGAGTCCAATTAACCAGAGAAGAAATCAGCGCTCTCCGATCCTGGCTGTGCGGCTTCACTTCGCGGAGACGGGTAGACAGCTCTCAGCTCCGCACCCTTTACCCCCGGTCTGTTCCGGAGCCTTTAAAAAGGCTCCTTTGCAGCGGGGGGGGGCACAAATGGAGCCCGCCGAGCCTTCAGTTCACAGGCTTCCCCACCTGTGATTTTTTTCGGGTCCCCGCTTCGCCGTAGCGGTAGAACCCCAGCTCCACGAAGCCGATTTCCTCCGGTGTTCAGAGGAAATCCGCCATTACGATCGCTGGCGCTGACCGGAAGTCAGCCATCTTCAAATATCTTAAGGGCTGTCACATGGAAGAGGGAGCATGCTTGTTTTCTCCTGCTCTGGAGGGTAGGACTCAAACCAATGGCTTCAAGTTACAAGAAAGGAGATTCCGACTAAACATTTGAAAATACTTTCTGACAGTAAGCTTCTCAGCAGTGGAACAGACTGCCATAAGAGGTTGTGGACTCTGCTTCCTTGGAAGTTTCTAAACAGAGGTTGGGTGACCATCTGTCATGGATGCTTTAGGTGAGGTTCCTGCATTGCAGGGGGTTGGACTAGATGACCCTTGGGTCCCTTCCAACTCTAAGATTCTATGATTGTATATTGCTTTAATTACCACTCAAGTCAATCATGTACTTGTTTAACGTGAAAGTTAGTTCAAAAGCATAAAAAGCTTGGTAATACAGATACCAAATTATCAATAGGGGCAGCAAATCTGTATATGCTTGTCACTGCCCCCAAGCAGCTTTTTCAGCAGCTACTGCAAAGGCATCAGTACACAGACTGAATGCAGCCATGTGGCTTCCTAGAACCAAATTCTCTCTCTCCCAGTTACCAGTTATTCGGCACAACTGAAGGGAAGTGTGCCCTGGCGTTATTCATTGCTGTGTGGATAAGTAAGAGAGGAAGGGGAGAAGAAAAATCAAAAGGAAAGTGGGGAGGGGGAATGCGATATATATGGATGTCACCGCCCACTTCCCCAAAAGGGAAGGTTAAGAGACTGAGCTAAGAGACCAAGCAGCTGCTTTGCATTCTCAAGAGTTCAATCCCCAGCACCTCCAGTTAAAAGGGTGTTAGAGGGCTAGGCTGGAAAAGATGTCTGCCTTGGACCTTAGCTAGTCACTACCGGCCAGAACAGGCACTACTGGGTTCAGCGGTTCTCAATCTGTGGGTCCCCAGATGTTGTTGGACTACAACTCCCATCATCGCTGAGCTCTGGCCTTGCTAGCTAGGGGTGATGGGAGTTGTAGTTCAACAACATCTGGGGACCCACAGGTTGAGAAAGGCTGGTTTAGATGAACAAATGGCCTGACTCAGCAGAAAGCAGCTTCATATTCTCACCAGTAAAAAAGTAGCCACTGAAGTTGAAGCATCAGAATCCCACTTGTTCCCTCCCACCTGGGGCATGAAGCCAAACTAATATGTAAGAAGGAGTCCATGGAGCACCCCACAATAGCTTAATCTTGACTCCCTAAGGTTCAGGTCGGGGTCACAAGCAAGAAACGTGAGCCAGGAGATAGAAGCAAAACAGCAGCCAGTAGGCCTGATCTTTATTGTTGCAACAAGACTTCCCACTAATACAAAGATGAAGCAGCCAGAAGCCTCAATCAATGGGTTACATCAGTATTTCAATGTTTTCCAAAGTTTCCCATAATAAATCTTAGGATGCATCATCAAGTCATCATAGATAGGTCACATAAAAGGTGTAGTCTTGGGTAGAACCTGAGATCCAGGCATGCCCGTCACTCAAATACAGCCTTTCACACTCACTCCATCACAGTACAAAGGAAACTATTTACAGTTGCCTGGTCCCTGGGTCAAGTCAAATACACCCCTTGTCTTCATCCCACTATGGGGTGGGTAGGTACTGTGATTGAGATGGCTATCTGTCTGATGCTCTTGGGGCAGGATATCACCAGTCATCTCATTTGGAAGGCCCTGCAGACATGACTGTACATCTGAGGGATTATGGTGGGCTCACTCACTCCTCCCCTTATACCTCACTTCCCTGGGTCCTAAATGCTATTCGAACCGAGAAGATTGTTACAACAAGTGATTTCTTATGAATTTCTAAAGTTTTCCCATTGAGCCAGTGCATAGATACATTTATCAGCGAAATGCTGCATTTGGTATTGACACTTTCTCTGTTTTCCTTTGTTGGATACCTGGGGCTTAGCCGGGAGTCGCGGGCTCCTTCTGCAAACTGAGCTGAGCTCCCCTTGCAGATGCAATGCCTTTGCAGATATGTTGCTGTTATTTTCTCTTGACACTAGAGAATTTGGTTTGACAGGTGAAAGGCAGGGAAATATCTCTGTGGTACCTGTGTGAGTGAAAATTTGTGTAGCGGAGACTCTTTGTCTCTGGTGTGGAGAGGCAAGGCTCATGGGGGGGGTGTGTCTCTCATCCCGCTTCCAATTTCCCTGTAACAAATACATGTGTAGCCACAGAAATCCAGTGTTGCCCCCAGTGACACGCAGACAAAAGGGCATTCTGGGAGAAGCAGAAGCACGGGCCAAAAGCCAAGAGACAGTCATTGCTTACCTGAAGGAACATAATCTCCCGGAAGGTTCTCTGAAAAGAAACACATACCATTGGCTGAGGACGGAGTAGCTTCTCAGGGTCCCAGTAAAGTCATGCAATAAGCACATCAATGTTCCACAATGCCCCACATGTTCTATGCCCTGCAGCCATATTGGCCAAGCTGGGGATTATTATTATCACTTAGTAATAATAACCACGATTCTATATATAATAGTAACTGCAAGAATAATAATATAGCCAGTTATTATTTGAGCCTTTGGATTGTTAAAAAGAGCTCTAAAACGCTGCAGCAGCAGCTTTTCTTTCCATCCCTCCTCGACTCCCTCTGGTCACTTTCGCTCAGAGGGTGGTTTGTTTCCCAGGCAAAAATACACGACTCTCCCAGCCCGAGTCAAGGTCCTGCCTGGAGCGACACCTGCATCTGGCCGCCTCAGAGCCTCAGGCGCCCGCGCCCTTAAGCTCCTTCCGATCTCTAGGGCGATAAGTTTCTCCCTCTCCCTTTCTCCCCCACAGCATCCGGAAGGAACCCCCAGGGTCATCTAGTCGAGCCCCTGCTGCGCCTCCATCAATTGTGGGCGTCTCCCGGGGGGGGGGGGGGCTTCACCTGAGCGTCAGTCCGGTTCCGGAAGGCGTCGAAGATTTTCTTGACGGCCACGACGGCGCCCGTCTTGCGATCGACGGCCTTCCAGACGATCCCGTAGGCCTGCGGGGGGGGGAGCGGGGGGCGTCAGTGGCCAAAGGGGGCAGAGCCCCCCTCAAGTTAATCAATAGGAAGACGGGGCCTCTGAACTCCTGGCTCCGCCCGCGCTGAGAAGGGGGGTTAGGGGGGCTTGTCCTCCAGGCGGCGACCCCCCCCCGCCCGCCGCGACCCCCCCGCCCCACGCACCCCCTTGCCGAGGCGCCGCTTGATCTCGTAGCGCCGCGCCACCTGCTCCTCCACTTCGGCGGCTGCGCTCATTTTCGCCCGGCGGCCCGTTGGCTGCGGCTGCCATGGAAACGCCGAGGCGGGAGAGCGCGTGCGCGGGACGTCCTTCCCCGCCCCCTCGCCCTCTGACCCCTCGCGGGCGCCAATCGCCGAGACGCCGCAGGAGCCTCTCAAGGGCGCTTCGCGCGTGCGCGCCCGCTCTCGCCCCGCCCACTCTGACGCTGCTCATCAGCCGCGCTGGCATCCTCTTGTCCCGGTCTCTTCCCTGATCTAGCCTCGACTTGCCGGCTGAGCGTCTGCTCTTGAGCTTGTGAACACCACTCCCCCTCCCCCCCCCGCCAGCATTCTGCGGAGACCTGTACATAATGGGGTAAAGGTAAGGGAGGCGGGTGGCACTGTGGGCTATACCACAGAGCCTAGGGCTTGCCAATCAGAAGGTTGGCGGTTCGAATCCCCGTGACAGGGTGAGCTCCTATTGCTTGGTCCCTGCTCCTGCCAACCTAGCAGTTCGAAAGCATGTCAAAGTGCAAGTAGATCAATAGGTAGCGCTCCATCAGGAAGGAAGGCGTTTCCGTGCGCTGCTCTGGTTCGCCAGAAGCGGCTTAGTCATGCTGGCCACATGACCCGGAAGCTGTATGCCAGCTCTCTCAGCCAATAAAGCGAGATGAGCGCCGCAACCCCAGAGTCGGCCACGACTGGACCTAATGGTCAGGGGTCCCTTTACCTTTTAAAGGACCCCTGGGTGGTTAAGTCCATTCGAATTCGACTGTGGGGTGCATAGCTCATCTCCACTTTCAGGCTGATGGAGCTGGCATTTGTCCGCAGAGCCTTCCGGGTCAAGGGGCCAGCAGGACTGAAGCGCTTCTGGCACAATGGGACACCACAACAGTGCCTGTCTCCTGGCGCTGGGATGCTTTGGAGCTGCTAGGTTGGCAGGAGCTGGGACAAAGCAACAGGATTTGAACTGATGACCTTCCAGCGCCACCAGCGTCCCATACAGAATAGTCTGCTGCTGGATCAGGCTAAAGGAGGCCCATCTAGTCCAGCATGCTGTTCTCACAGTAGCCACACAGGCGCCCATAATCAGAAACCCGCAAGCATGACCAAGCGCAAGAAAATCTGTCCCCTCTTGCAGTTTCCAGCAACCGGGACTCTGAAGCCTCACTGTCTGTGACCTGCTTGCCTTTCACCTTCTGATTTTTGAGAAGTTTCCTCTTCTGAAGTAAAGTCTCTTTGGACTTCCTTGCCAGTTGTCTAAGTAAATACTTGTTGAATTGGATGGCACTGTGGTTTCTGTTTTGAATCCTCCCAACTGCTTCTCACCCCGGTCCCAGGCACCACTTAAGCCCCAGGGCAATGTCCTTGAGGAGGGCTGGAAATTTTGCCATGAGCAGAACACACATTTGCCACAACTCTTCTTCCTTTGAACGCCTCCTTGATTTCATTCTCCATAATCTGATTTCTTATAGTTGGACATGAAATGCTAACTGTTGAAGTGGAGACAAATATCTATTGAATCCTGTCTTATGCATTTGGGGTGGGCACCACTGGCATCTCCTTAGAAGTCAGGGTGAGGCTAGCCAAGGTCTCAGAGGAGCTTACTTGCAGCTTGGATGTGGTGGTGGGGAGGGCAGTCATGAGTGAAAAGCTCATTTGTTCAGGATGGCTCTCCGTGGCTCTCACTGGAGTGCCAGAGAAACATGCACTAGGTGACCTTTGCAGGTGGAGACCCTTTCCCAGCAATGCAGCCTCCCACCCTCCCATTTCACCTAGCCAGGGGCCAGGGAGCCTGTGGCCCTCCAGACATTGCTGAACTACGGTCCTCATCATCCCTGGCCAGACAGACTGGGGCTGATGGGAGCTAGAATGCTCTGGGGGACAGGACTCAAACCAATGGCTTCAAGTTACAAGAAAGGAGATCATGACTAAGTATTTGGGAAAACGTTCTGACAGTAAGAGCTGTTCAACTGTGGAACAGTCTCCCTCTCCTTCCTTGGAGGTTTTTAAGCAGAGGTTGGATGGCTATCTGTCATGGACGCTTCAGCTGAGATTCCTGCATTACAGGGGTTGGACTAGATGACCCTTGGATCCCTTCCAATTCTATTATTCTATGAAGAATCAAACCATGCCTGCAGGATGACAGCCATCCCCATCCCTATTCCTGAGCCACACAATTCTTCCCATTACCGTATTTTTCGTCCTATAGGGGGCACCGGCCCATAGGATGCACCTCGTTTTTTGGGGGGGAAATGAATAAAAAAAAAATTATTTCCCCCCCCCAGCCGCGGCTGCAGCCCCAAGCCTTGCGCACACCTGCCCGAAGCACGGGGCACCCTCCAAAGGGCGCCCCGTGCTTCGGGCTGCCGCCACAAGCCTCGCACGCCCGGCGGGACCTCCCGCCGGGCGCACAAGGCTTGTGGACACCCGCCCGAAGCACGGGGAGCCCTCCGGAGTGCGCCCCGTGCTTCGGGCTGCAGGCTGCTGTCCGCAAGCCTTGTGAGCCTGTGGGAACTCCTGCCGGGCTTGCAAGGCTTGCGGATAGCTTCCTGAAGCCTGGAGAGCTAGAGGCATCGGTGCGCACCGACCCCTCTCACTCTCCAGGCTTCAGTGAAAGCCTGCATTCGCCCCATAGGACGCGCACACATTTCCCCTTCATTTTTGGAGGGGAAAAAGTGCGTCCTATGGGGCAAAAAATACGGTACTTGATCCCAAAAGACAACTCAAGCTTCGGAGCCCTTGTTCTCCTGTTACTGCAATCTAAATATATGACAGACTCCAGAATTGTATGTACATTTGCATAGTTTATTCCAGTCACAGAACTTATTGCTTTTAGTGCAGAATGTCAACCCTCCTGATACAGTATTTCTGTCCCCCCCTCCCCTCTGCTGTGGCTTTGGCTGGGTGGCCTCCACCCGTCACCTGCTCCAATTGCCAGTCCTGTGGGCGCTGCTCCAGAGGTAGCTTCTACATTTCAGTGGACAACTGAATGCTACCCAGTTGGCATTTTAAGCAACTTACACTATTTCAATTGATGCAACAAACAGAGAGGGGCAAACTGTGCTTCAGGACTAGCAGAGGCTTGTGGCTCTGCACATGAAGCCAAAGGGTCACGCAGGACACTCCACAGGCTTGGGCCTGTCTGCAGTCATTCATGGTCCCCTCTGCTCTTCAGTGCAATATTCCCAGCCTTCTGGGAATCATCTACTTTGATTCTTTCGTTTCTTCACTTCTCAAGACATTCACAATCCAAACCAACTAGCACCTGGCACAAGGCAATGATGTCCAGAAGAGACAGAGAACCCTGCAGCGGAATTGGAGCAAAGGGAGGGGGGACCCTTCAGTCCAGCACTGGGTTCCTTTCAGAGGCCCAGCAGATGCTCCTGGGAAGCCCACAAACAGAACAGGAGCAGAACAGCCTCTCCCTGTGGCGACTGGTGTTCTTGGAGGCGGGACACGGCCCTCCTGACTGGCAGTCACCTTATTCTCCTCCATGAATTTGTAAGTTCATACAATCGAAACCATGAGAAATGCTCCAGCCTGGTGGCTGCCCATGCTTGCGGGTAGCATCCCCCTCATCCTGAGATTTGGGGAGAGGCCCCTTATGTTTGGGGAAGCTGTAATGGAGTGACAGCTCCCAAAAGGGACATGGCAATGCTACTTTGCATGCTTCCATGGAAGTACTGCTGTGCTTCCTCGCCAAGAGAACCTGTCTTTCAAAGGCAGCATGCAGAGAGGCAGCGCAAGGAGGAAAGGGAGGGACACCAGGTTCTCCCCGTTGGCTGCCAGCTTCTGACAACCTGCGTGGGTTTTGCTCTCACCCTGAAAACCATCCTCATAAAGCAGTGGTGGTTTACATGCCTATTGGTTTAATTCCAGGGGCATAAATAGTTGCCTCTTTTAAATGCTCCTGGTCCAGCATGTGTGGGCAATGGTTTTCATGAGACCCTCACTGCTGCACGGGGGGTGGGATTCCTGGCCAAGACCTGGCTTGAGTCCCCTCGCTGGCAATCCTTTCTGCAGGGTGGGCAACTTGAACCACAGCCATTAAACATGATTTGTGTGTCTGCTCCCCTTGCCGGCTGCTTCTGTCCGTGGCCCGATTTGCCTCTCCTCTTTCTCCAAAGCCTTTCCTGGCTGTGCTGCTCACTGAGACTGGTCTAATGGGAGGCACCAGGGACCTTTGCTGCCCTGGGGCAGCCCTCTTCCACTCAGCCGCAGTTCCTGCCCCAGGTGGGCCAGCCGCATCTTGGCTGCTGCAGTTCAGAATGGAGGTCAAAGGAGTGAATGCTCCTCCCAGGGAAAGGGTTCCCTGCACATAGACAATGATCATTTCAGGAAGACTAAGCCAGCAAGCCATTTTCTATGTGGAAGGAAGAACATTTACTTATGAAGGAGCATTCTATCACATGAACCCCGCCTGCAGTCTGAAATGGAGCAGCCCACTTGAGTCTGCGCACCTCCAGACTCATGGGAGCAATTCATGCCATAAATTCAGGTTTGCACAATTAAAATGATTCAAACCCCTCTCTGTCCCCCCAGCACCACTTAAAAGAAAAAGCAGCCTTTGAGCAATTATGAAAGTGATAGGGAAACCCACTGAAAAGTGGGGGGGGGGGATGAATGAATGATGAGCAGCAAGATGTCTAAACCAACCAAGATGGATGCTCATTGTCGTATAACTTCCCAGCAGGCAAATGAGAACAAATGCCCAATGAAGGCTGGATGCAGCCTTGTCTCCTGTGCAGGAGCTTAGTGGAAGCAAGTCAGGATGGAGGATGCTCAATAAATAGCGTGCCTGGGGGGAACCCCGAGTGACAATGGAGGGTATCAGGATTGGGGCGGGAGGGGAAGTGTCAGAAGAAGGGTGGTGCAGAAGCAGCGACCTATGTGACGCAAAAGCCCCTGTCCTTCAGCAGAGCAGAACTGCCGTCTCCTCTTCCTATCCTCACCCTGCCCAGCAGGGTTGCTTCTTCCTTCCTGCCAGTGCCTGGAGGAAGCCTCATCTGCCTTGCAATGGCGACATGTGCAGTGGTGGAAGTCAGCACCCAGCCAGCTCTACCAGCCTAAGTCTCAGCCTACCCTGCAATTGCAAATGCTGCTGTTTACACAGATCCCCTTGGCACCCCCAGCCCCTCAAGTGCTTTATCGACTCAGAGAGAGAGAGAGAGAGAGAGAGAGAGAGAGAGGGAGAGAGAGAAGAAACAATCTCTCTGAGAAAGATCCGGTTAAGTGGTGGGTCCCCAGCGCTGGTCAAGTAGGCATCTTCTGCTGCTGCAAAGGCCGCTGTAGACTGGCCAGTGATGCTTTCGCGGAGGTTGGCACTAAGCCAGAGAAAGGCTGGATCTTAACCCAAAAAGCAGCTTGGCACCCGCCAACTCCTGACACTGAAGCAGAAAGTTTGTCACAGAAAGCTGCTTTGACAGATGGTTACAGGACTCCATGTCAGCTGGGCTCTCCTTCCCCCTAACGGACAGTGGTTTGAAGCAGCGCCTTCTGGTGCCCCTTTTGTCCCCCCCCCCCAGGGGCCCAGAGCCCCCCGCCACCAGCCCAGCCACCCGCTCCACCCATTCCACAGCCGGGGGGGGGGGGGCGGTCAACGCAGCTGTCCTGACAGGAGGGCTTCCCACCAGCATTTGTCCCAGGCAAAGCGGTTCTGGACCAGAGAGAAGGTGGGCAGCAACATCAGAGTCACTTTTTTGTTTTGAATGTGCCCAGGAGCTTGGGCATGAATTTGCCCACCTTCTTGTCTTTGGCATCGGGCTCACCTTCCTCTTCGCCATGCTCGTCCTTCTTGCAGAAGACCTCAAACCGGCTGTAAACCCGCTTCTCCTTCCTCATGCTCTCCATCCTTTTCAGGAGGGAGTCCCTGTCCTCCGAAGGGTCCCTCTGCAGATTCCGCCTGTGGCTGCCAAAGCTCTCCGACCGGAGGATCCCGGTGCTTCTCTCCTCAGCTCTGTGGTCCAGGCTGGTGGCCGACTTGGACAGCTCTGGGTTGCTGGAGCTCGGCAGCTGCCTGGCCAGCTCCGCTCGGTTCTTCTGGCTGTTAGCAGAAATCTGCTCAAGAATGACCTTTGTGTCATCCCGGAGGTTGCTGCTGTAGAGGACATTGGATGTGGATGAGGGAAACCGATGCTGAGGGGACTGGCTGCCTTTGGGGACAAGGGGGGAAGGAGCCGGCTTTGGAGACTTCTCTTCCTCTATCGCCTCCTGGAAGTCACCTTTCGACAGTCGCTTGAGGCCTCCTGCGCTCGGCTTCTCTGGCTTCCAGCTCTCAGGGGTGGCGTCTTCTTCTGGCTTCTTCTCCCCTTTGGGGTTCAGCAGCTGCTTTAGCCTGAGAGATCCTTTCCTGAAAAACTCCCGTGGGCTCTGCTCCTGCTTACCGCCGTCTTCCTCTGGCTTACTGAGGGAGCTGTTGGAGCCGTGAGCCTTGGAGGGAACTTCCACAGTCTGGGCTTGTTCTGCTTTCTTGAATTCTGTCTCGGGCAGATTCTGAGCTTCCCCTTTGAAGCAAAGCTTCTCCTTCCTTTCTGCAAGAGCTCGTTTCTGAGTTTCTCCAACAAATATGAGGCTCTCCTCTGGAAGACTGGGCTTGTTCTCTATTGGGTAGAACCGAGAAGCGAGCTTGTCCGTTTTACCGCTCATCTGTGCAATGGGATCCTTGCCGAGCACGTCAGTGAGCTGGCCGGCCGAGGTGGACTCTCCAAATGCCCTATCTGACTCCAAGTGCAACTTGTAGCTGCCAAGAGAGTCTTTGGAGTCTGACACGTGGCTCTCCAAGATCTTGTACTGCACTGACTTGGTGCATTTCCTTTCTGCGTTCTGGGACTCTTCCTGCAGGAAAGAGGACATGGCCTTTGTGTGACTGACGGTCGTACTTTCTGAGTCTTTGCCCACTGTCTTATACTTCTCAAGTAGCTCAGCTACTTTGGAGGCGGTGGTGGTCTTGACTGTCTCGCTGTCCTTCGTCACCTCGCTGGATGTCTGCTCTTTTTGAATCATCTGGACTTTCTCAGCCGACGTGCTCTGCTGGTCCAATTTGGCAGCACTAAAAATAAGGGACGACCTGAGTCGTGAGCTCCTCTGAATCAAGGGGTTGATCCTGCTCCTGAAGGGATCCTGCTTCACCAAAGAGGCCTCCTCAGCTGGCCTCTCAGCTCCTGAAAGTGGCAGTGGGGATTTGAAAGAGGGGAGGAGGTCACTGGGGAACCTTGGGAGGGGCTCTGTGGGGCCAAGCACCTCGTTGTAGGCCTCTGACTCCATGGGCGTCGGGAGACCCTCCTCTCCTGGGTCAGACTGGTATCCACTCAGGTAGGAGGAAATTCTCCAGTTGCGCAGGCCAGCTCGGTTCTCTTGCACTTTCTTGCCTTGATCTGAATCCTGGTCTTGGTCCTGCAGGAACAGCCTTTGTTCCAGGCTCTGCTTCTGGGTTGGGGAGGTCTGGCACATGAACTTTTGCCCCATGTTCTGTGTCCGGAATGAGGGCAGCCCAAGAGGGCCATTCCCAGCCACATTCACTTGGTCAGAGCCATGTCTCACTTCCTTGGAGGAATTGGAAGGCACGTAGTCCAGCCGCAGAGGGTAGCCCTCCTGGGGGAAACCGGATTCTACTTCCGGGCACCGGAAGCCGTCGGCATAATCCTCCGCGTCATTGAACCCAGGCCTGCCTCCCCTTATTCTCTCGAAGAGCCCCTGGGGCCTGCTGGCACCGTGGGGATGCTCAAACTGATACTGGTAGAACTGGTCTTTCTGAAAATGGCTGGACTGAATTTTAAAATCATCCAAATTGTTCATGAACATCTGCCTGGAAAACTGCTTTGAAGAAGCAAAGTTCTCAAAGGTGCCTTCAGCAAAGCTGTGCCTTTTGAAGGAGTCCATCTCCAACTGCTTCGAGCGGAGAAAGCCCCGGATGGGGTCCAGCTGGGAGTTCTCCATCTCCACCTTCTTGGAATACATCTGCATCGCTGACCCTTCCAAGGTGTGGCGCAACATGTCATCTCTTCTGAAGGAGGACAGGAAGTACCTGTCTGGGTCAACTCTGTCCATCAGCGGCGAGAAAAGGTTGTCTTCCCGGGGGAAGAGCAGGGGGTGCTTCTTGGGGAAGAGGGGCAGGTTGTTGCCGTAGGGCGCCATGCCAAAGGGTGCCATGAGGCTCTCTGCCGCCTTCATCAGGACATTGGCAGGAGGAACCAGTGGGTCTGACTGGGCAAAGAGGATGCGGAACTCCTCGTCAAAGCTGGCCACCAACTCTCCCTGGAAGATGTGAGCGATGCTCCGGTGGATCTTCTCAAACGACCACATGAAGCTGTGGAGAAGCAGGCAAGAGATGGGCACGTTACTGCTGTGAGTGGCTACTCTGCCTCACAGGGCAGGCGCGAGATGCCTCCTCCTCCTCCCTGTACCCACAGGATACTGTGGGCACCACTCCCAGAGGGTGACATCCCCTTTGTGGAACTCCCTCCCCAGAAATATCAGGTGCCAGGTTAAAATAACTCTGCCTGTGCCTTCAATGGCCTGGAATTGGGGAGAGGGCTCCTTATTGCTGCCGTTTCTCTTTAATATCTTGCTGGTTGCCTCTAGTTCCAGAGGGCCTTGAGCAGTGCCTGCTTCTTAGCAGAGTAATGTCTACTTGTTAGTGATGTTGTATTAATGCTGAAATCCCTTTGGATGGTCTTTCAAATTAAAAGGCAGAATATAACTATTCCACATAAGAACGTACAAAGCCAGAGCCTTATATTTTAAGGAGAATTACAGTCGGGACGGGTTGTTTGTGCAACGAGAACTGGAGTCCTGGAACAGCAAAAGGCAGACCTACTTCTGCTATTTCTCTTATGAGCCCCCCATCCTCCATAAGGTCTCTGTGGGAACTGAACAGGGCCTCATCCCCAATGTAACCCAAAGAGCTCTGGCCCAGCAAGGGGAATGGGAAATGCCTGACTCCTGCTCTGCCTTGAGAGATTCTGCCTGGGCAGCCAGAGTTTGCTGCAAGGCCCAGTTGCTCCAAGAGTGGATGGATTTCTGCTTGCCCTCCTGACTTAGGATCCTGGCCAGCTTCCCCACCCATGGCTGGCCCTCTCCACCCCAAGGCTCCTCCTTTGGGGCAGCCGGGTGGCCATTTGCACTTCCTTCTCCCTCCTATGGCTCATCACAGCCCTCAATTGCCCAGGCGGCTGTCTCAGCTGAAGTCTGTTGCAGCAGGAAGGAGTCACGCCACCTGTGGCCTCTCCCCTGCTCACCTGCCCTCCACTCACCTGTAACTCCCGCTCAGCACCACCATGCAATCCACCAGCAGGAACTTCTCCTTCACATGCCCCTTGAAGGACTTCCCGGTGCGACAGTAGTAGGTGGGGCCAGAAACTGTTCTCACCCGGAGGAACTGCAAGGCAAGAGAGGTATCGGGCAGAAAAATCCCCAAGGAAGCCACTGCTTCCCCAACCCAGGCCGTTTATCTGCAGGCTCCCAAGAGGCAGAGTTGGAAGGGATCCCTGGGGTCATCTAATCCAATCCACTGCAATGCCGGAATCAATGCAGGAGGGGGTGTGTGCGTTGCTGCATGGTTTCCTCCACTCTCTCATAGAGCTTCTACTTATGGACACCCAGTGAAGCTGAATGTTGGAAGATTCAGGACAAAAATAAGTCCTTCTTCCTGCAGAGCACTGTTAAAACCGTGGATAGTGACAGCCTCCAACCTAGATGACTTTAAGCAAGGAACGGACAAACTCCTGGAGGAGGAGAGGGCAATTGGTGGCTCCTGGCTGTCGCATGAAAGATGGAACAAACTGTTTCCTGCTGCTCCAGAAGTCAGGATCCGAACGGATGGATTCAAACCAACAGGAAGGGAGATTCCAACTAAATGAAGAACCTTTTGACAGCAGAACAAACTCCCTTAGAAGGTGGTGGACACTTCTTCCTTGGAGATTTTTAAGCAGAGGTTGTTTGGTCATCTGTGAGGGATGTTTTAGCTGAGATTCCGGCATTGCAGGGGCTGGACTGGATGACCCTCGGGGTCCTTCTATCTCTGCAGCTCAACCATTCTATAATTCTAGAGCCACAACAGCTCAGCTTGGCCTCCACGACCTCCACAGGCAGCAATGCTTCTGAATGCCAGTTGCTGGAGACCCTAGGAAGGGAGTGCGGCCGTGCTCGTGTCTCACTTGTGGTCAGCCACTGTGAGAACAGGATGCTGGACCCAATGGGCTCCCCTGGGCCTGATCCAACAGCCAGGCTCTCCTGGTGTTCTCAGAGCTGCCTGCGCTGTTTGGGGGGCTTGGGTTTTGGGGTACCAAAGGGACGCAAAATTGCACCCTGTGTCCTAGTGCCTCGTTGCCCCATGGGAGCCCCTGCCCCCTCCTGCTGTGCTTACTTCCACGTAGTTCAGGTTGACTCTGCACTTGGCTGCCATGTCCAGGAAGAGCTGGGAATTCATCTCATCCAGCAGGATGTACACAGGAACCCTGCGGGCTGCAGCATTGAGCACTTCGCCCAGCAGGTCCACATCAGTGAATATGTCCATCACTATGGCAACCACCTGGAGGGAAGGCAAAAGGGCAGGTTAACACCTCACAGGACTCTCTTTCCATCTTGGGAAGCCAGATGACTGGCTTCCTGGGAGCAGCCTCAGGTGCCCTGGCAGGGCTCAGCCCCTCTCTCCAGCACCTGCCCTTTGAAGGAGCTGCCAGCCCTTGGCCTCCCATTCCCTGGCCAGAGCCAGAGCTCACAGGAAGCAGTGTAAATAAAAGTCCAGTCACCCTACGGGGGCCTTCTCTGCTGGGCCCCTGGGGTGTGGAAGGCTTCGTTTTTGGAAATCTCAATAGCAAAACCTTAATAACAAAAGAAGGATCTACTGATAATAAGCAGTCTATACATGGAAGCAATGAATAACTGACGAGATTCAACAGTAGCCCCAAAGCTGACAGCTTTGTGCATAGCAGCCTCCCCCCCTCCCCCCACCAAAAACCCCATTTATACCTAGACTGAAAAGGCCAGGAAGTCCCCCTCACAGTTCTCATATATGTATCTATATAATCACATTCCTATCTTGCTCTTCCTTCCAAAGAAGCCCAGGGCAGCAAGCAAGAAATGATAGCAAATAAACATCTCTCAAAAACAGTTGCAGGCTTGGAAGAATCTGCATGTGAAAGGCTTGTTGGAAGGAGGAGGTCTTTGGCAGGTGCTGAAAAGGAGCCTGTCTTGGTCTCCAAGTTGAGAGAATTCCAAGGGCTGGGGAGCCACCACACCAAAGGCCCGACTTCTGCATTGTGTGGAACTGACCTCTGGACAAGACAGAATCTGCACCAGAATCTGCACCTGGGACGTCGCAGACAGTCTAATCCGTAGGAGGGCTCTTGGGGTGGATGGGGGAGGCAGGAAGGGAGAAAGAGGGACCCCCCCTACAGCGCATCCCTCTATATCAGCACCACCTCCCGGTGGCCCCTAACTAACAAGCCCAGCTTTACTATTACTATTATTGATTATGATGATTAGATTTCTTACCTTCCCTTCATCACTTGGTCCCAGGGTGGGTTACAACAATATAAAAATGCAACGTTAACGTCAGTTGAAACCATTTACATTGGATCCTTTCCTCTAGCTAGCTAGCCAGCCCCATATCTTCCTTTACCTCAGAAGCCCTTGCTTAGCACCCTCCAAATATCTGGAAGCCCTGTGTGCATGTTCCGTCTCGCTCCTTTATAGCCTCAAGCGGTAAAACCCCTTCCTGTATTTCTGCTTTGCCAAACTGCTGCCATTTTGCAAATCTTCCCTTGTGGAGTCTTCCCTCAGCCTCCTCTCCCCTCCCCTCCCCTCGGGAGTCTTCTGGGCAGCTGCCGCTGCCACCCCGGTCTCTGAGCTGCCCCCCCACCCCCAAGAGAGGTGCCTCCTCACACTGCCCTATAGGGGCCTGGGAAGCACCCCCTGGCCAGCCCCAGAGGCAGCATTCGCCTGGGGAGCTTAGAATCATAGAGTTGGAAGAGACCACAAGGGCCATCGAGTCCAACCCCCTGCCAAGCAGGAAACACCATCAGAGCACTCCTGACATATGGTTGTCAAGCCTCTGCTTAAAGACCTCCAAAGAAGGAGACTCCACCACACTCCTTGCCAGCAAATTCCACTGTCGAACAGCTCTTACTGTCAGGAAGTTCTTCCTAATGTTTAGGTGGAATCTTCTTTCTTGTAGTTTGGATCCATTGCTCCGTGTCCGCTTCTCTGGAGCAGCAGAAAACAACCTTTCTCCCTCCTCTATGTGACATCCTTTTATATATTTGAACATGGCTATCATATCACCCCTTAACTCCTCTTCTCCAGGCTAAACATGCCCAGCTGAGGGAATACTGAGCTTGTAGCCAGGGCTGCTGAAACAAACAGCTGTGCAAGCCTTGGGGAAGCAGAGACAAGAGAGGCTATCAGAGGAGGGAGGGAAGGAAAGAGGGACAGAGGCCAGTGTTGCCCGCGGCACCCCTGCCCATCATTCAAGGCACCCAGGGTGCCACGGGACACTGGTTGAAAAGCACTGTGGTAAGTGCATCTGTGCCCTGCTGGGCATGAGCAGACTTTGGGAGGGAGGATCTGCTCTGCTTATTACTAGAAGACAAGGTGGGGGGGGGGAGAGTCAGCCTGGGAAATCTCAGGTGCAACAGATCTCACAACTTTTTTCAGAGGGAGGCTTTGTTGTTGTTGTTGTTAATTTTCAGTGGCTACCAGGGTCAGAAACCTCTGAATGCCGCCTGCTAAGGAGCACAGCAAGGAGTGCTGCTGCTGCTGCTGCTTTTTCCTCTGCTTAATGGACATGATAGGACAGGCATGGACAACATGTGAGTTAAGGCGGTGTCAGCTCTTCCATTACAACACTCCTCCATAACGTTCCTCCTTTATTTATTTCTTTTATTATTTTTGCAAAAGGTGCACATAATAGTCTTGGAACAGGTCTCTGTTCCGATCTCAAATTTCACCAAAAAGCTTTAAAAAGGGAAAGTGTGAGGCTTGGGAAGCATTTTTTTTTTTACAAAATATTGTTTTTTATTTCCTATAACGCTTTGGGGTGGATATGTATACATTTGTAAAAAGTGGAAACTGGCCTTTCATTAAGCATTGCTATCCAATTGTCTCAGTGTGTGAGCTGCCTCTGAAGGGGTTGTTGTTACTCCCATGTGTTTATTTGAG
The DNA here is from genome assembly GCF_964270895.1 of Podarcis filfolensis. Classification (NCBI taxonomy): domain Eukaryota; kingdom Metazoa; phylum Chordata; class Lepidosauria; order Squamata; family Lacertidae; genus Podarcis; species Podarcis filfolensis. The sequence goes on along the minus strand of NC_139603.1, from coordinate 91,482,166 downwards.
ATCAGGAGTCCTCCTGAGATGCACATAAGGGTGGGAGTCCACTGATTTAGTTAGGACTCCAGCAAGTCTGTCCTGCGCATGTCAGAACCGAAGGAAGTTCCATGGAGTTGTGGGCATGCATGAAGTTGCAGCCTTAAGGTGGAGGGGGACAATGAGTGTGGGAGGAGGGAGGCGGATGCAAGGAGCGCAGGGGACTCCTGCAACTTCCTTTAATCACTGGATAGAAGAGGGAACTGCTGTGCCTGGGGGGGGGGCAGCTTGATGGAACTCCCTCTCACTTGAAATCTGGCAGACACCGTCCCTGCTATGTTAAAACTGTTTTATTTGAGAAAGTCTTTGCACCATGAATGCTGTTCTGATGTTTTAATCTATGATGTCAATCTATGTTTTAAATTTTCTAGACTGTATGTTTCCATTTTAAAAACTGCTTTGAGCCCCAGATTCAATGAAAAGCAGGCTATAATATTTTTAAAGTAAAAACACAAGCTTTTGGAAGTGTAGCTGATCATGCCATCTGAAATGCCCTCTCCACCACTAAAGCATAGCAGCCCCCTCCTCCTTAGCATCTGGCCATGCGGGGAAAAGAGGGATACTCATTCAACACAGAGAACAACCCTGTGCAGCTTTGCTCAAGCAAGTTCCACTGCTCTCAGGCTCTTGGGCAAGTTACATGTCTCTGAGTCACACCACTTTGCCTTCTGTGAAATGGGCTTTGATAACTAGTTCATCACAGCAGCAAATGCCGCTAGCTTTTCCCACTGTGACCCCTGGTCTTGCTTACCACCAACTGCTGCCACGTCTGCTGCCTGGCCAGGCCCATAAAGCACTCAGTGCCCTGTCTGAACTGCCCCAAAGGCTCAGGGCAGAAAGCTTTCACGGCAGCAGTCATGTCAGAAACTGCTGGATCCTGCCCACCTCCCCCTTCCTCCCTCCCACCCGTTCGCCTGCCTTTGGGCTCCTGCCAGCGTCCTTTCCCCACAGCCCCCTTCCTGATCTCTCACCTGCTGTGCCGCCCGGATCATCCTGCGCGCTTCCTCCTTGATGCTGGGGTTGTCTGGGGGTGGGGGCTGCACCAGAGTGGTCACCTCCGTCCCTCGAAACCCAAAGACCATGGGCCAGCCCAGGTCCAGCTCTGGAACGGCCAGGTCAGAGTTCATGGGCCAGTAAGTGCCAGAGGAGCCATCCATGTCTGTGTCGTGGGGGCCGGAGTCTGTGCTGCCACCCCCGCCCTCCTGATGGGCATACTGGGGCTTCTGGATGTGCTGGGTGATGTGCTCCACCTCCGAGGGGCAGAGGAAGTCTGGGGCGCCCTCCTCGGCCAGGAAGCGGTGGTAGTTCTCCTCTCCGTCCTCGGCCAGCGTGTCCAGTGCGAGGCGGTAGTACTCCTTGTAGTGGGGTGGGAGGTAGTTGGGGTCCAGGGGGTTGTCGCCCTGCGAAGAGCTCTGAGACCGGCGAGCCATGGCGACAGATGGGGGCACTGCGGAGGGAAGAGGCAGACGTGTCACAGCAGAACAGGCCGAGGGCGACTCACAAAATGTGCCACCGTCCCCTCCCTCTGGCCTGAAGGCCGGGGGGAACTAAGCACCCCTCTTGACAGTATTGCCGGCCCCCCAGCCCAAGGCTCCAATGCACATGGGAATGCAGGACAATTTGACCAAACTGCGGGAGGCAGTGGAAGAAGTGCCTGGCGTGCTCTGGTCACGAAGAGTCAGACACGACTAAACAAAATGCAGGACAAGAGGAGCTTCCCATTGTTCCCAGTGGGAAGGAAACAGTTTGGTTTAAAAAGCAGCCCAAGAGCAAAGGGTAGGGAAGGGCGAGGTGATGTCCTCTGCTCTTTCGCTCCATCTGCAGGAGGCCAGCAAAGTGCTGGATGTGACACATGAACCACATTTTGCCCCCACTCCAAAGCCTTAGGGTGGAATCCTAAGAGCAGGACGAAGAATTCTGAAATGGGTCCATATCTGCTTTTTAGGTAACTATAATTTTGGCATAATTCCATGAGCCAGATATTTTACTCACAGAAAGGATGACCCTCAGTCCCCTAGTTAATGACTTAGCTACTGTTTCTACACACTGTTTGCAAAACTCAACAGGGAGTGCATCTGGCCACAACTACGTCCCCGTTCAGCTCCCTGGCAATTCATTTATGCTATTTTTAAGATCTGTATCCCAATTTTCTTCATAAAATAAACTCAAAGAGGCTTATAAAAGTCATAAAGTACATAAATGCACCTTATGCATACAATACATGGAGTTCCAAATTACTAAAATCATTTTCATTCATAAGTACTAAGAGCAAGATAAAAATATTCAGTATAAAATGCGGATACAGCTTGATGGGAGCATTGCAGGAAGTTGGACTGGATGACCCCTGGGGGTCCCTTCCAACTCTAATGTTCTATGATTTTATTATTCTATCCTGGATGGTATGGAGAAAGAGGAGGGCAGAGAGCACGTCTCCCTCCCTCTCCTAATCCAGCACCCAGCAGGATCACCCATGACGGAACCTCCCAGCAGGGGGGAGGCAGCTTCCTCCAATGCAGCCGGCCCAGGAGGGGCAGAGGGGCAGGCCCAGGCCTCACCTGACACGGGGCTCTTCCTGACTATTGTGCATATAAGCAAAACCGCACAAAGCCAGAATGGTCCTCCATGGGAGGTAGAAGAAGCTCTGCAATGGAACTTGAGTCGAGCATGGATATTAAAGAATTTTAGATCTTAAAAGGAAAATAATAGATATGAAAAACGATATGAATGACAATGCAAAAATAATTGATGAGAAACTTGATAGAATGGGAAGCAAAATTGATCAAAATGCAAAAAAATTTGTGGAACTATCAAGTCAGATGAACGATTTGGTAACAAAAAAGTGGAATTAACAAAAACAGTCCAAGACCTTAAATGCAAATCCCAAAATCTATAAGAGGCAGCTAAGAGGACCCAGAATGAGAGTAAGGAAGTGAAAAGGGAGTGTGACAAGATGAAAAAGAGACTGCAGAACTGAAAGAAACACAGGAAGCAGCACTGGATGCAAAGCAACATTACAAATGCAAAGGAGGGGGAGGATTTAAAGATTCAGAGGTGTCCCAGAGGAGCAGATTGAGGAGAAAACTACGAGTTGGCCAAGTGGTTAGATCTGAATGAACAGGTGACATCTCAAGGTATAGAAAAAATATTCAGAATTAGATCAAGTGTAGCCAGAGCTAATAAGTGGCCTGGTGAGTGCCTGATGTCCTTTACATCAATTGACATCAGAGACAAAGTGCTGCAAATGAACAATAAAAGGAAACTGAGAATAGATGAAAGAGACATTGTCATTCTTAAGGAAATCCCTGTTAGGCTTTGGAAAAAGAGACAGCTACAAACCTCTTGCTGAAGCCCCAAATGCAAACTCTATAGTTTACAGGTGGGAGTTCCCAGAGGGTATCTCCTCCTTTTTTAAAGGAAAGAGACGAAGGTGCTTGACGGCGGAAGACACCAACAAATTCTGGAGGAAGTATTAGAAGGAAATGGGAGGAGGAAAACAACTAGTGGGAAGAGTGGACGACCCGGACCCGGCAATGGCAACGGAAGGAAATTAAAGAGAGATTGGACAAAAGGAGTGATTTAAGCATCACTCAAGGGCGTTAATAAATTGTTTACATTGTGTATTTACTGTTTTTATTTCTGTGAAGTGAAGATACATTAAAGTATGAACTTAAAAGATTGTCACTGGGAATGTAAATGGACTTAATGATAAAGCCAAGAGAAACAGAGTAGAACATATCCTAACTAAACAAAAATGGGAAGTGATATGGGAAGAAACTGGGAAAAATGGTTTGACATTGTCTATGATTGAATTGAAAGAGAAACAAAAAAACTTAAGAATCAGGGCTGTACCAGAACGTGAGAAAGATAATCTGGCTGATTTTCTTACACAGGAATTTACAGATTTTTGGCAACAGGACTTGGGGAAGGAAGAATTTAAGATAGTGAGTGCATTTAGACTTGGAAGAGGACAAAGGAGGAACAAGGTGAGAGACTGTTTGATTACTTTTCGAACAAAAGAGAGAGATAAAATTTTGAATTTGCACTATCAAAGGACTTTGGAAATTGACAATTCAAGAGTGGAGATATTTAAGGATATCCCAAAATATCTTCTGGATTTAAGGCTTAACTACGGAGATCTGGTTGCCCTGTTGAGAAAAAATAGAATTCTTTTTAGGTGGGAATTTCCTCAAGGCCTATCTTTTAAATATAAAGGAAGAAAGATAAAAATAAGATCAGTCAATGAAAAAGATAGGTTTCTGAAAGACCACGAAGAAGACCTACAGAAAGAAGTGGAATCTGGAGAAGAGCCAAGAGCACTGGAAACAGGAATACTGGGAATAGCGAATTTATCTTTTGGATTGCACAGCCCAGAGAAAGAGACACAGTTGACAGAACAAGAACAGACACTTGGTGCAGTTGGAGGTAAAGCGAAGTAACCCCATCATGGCTCTGCAACTTTTAAGCTGGAATTGTAATGGCCTTAACTCTCCTCGGAAGAGAAAAGGTGTTTTTCATTTATTAAAAAAGGAGCAATTGGACTTGATTTGTCTGCAAGAAACTCATGTAACAAGGTCACACAGGAAATTACTTATTAATAAGAGATTGGGACAGGAGTTTATCTCATCTGATAAAGTTTAAAAAAGAGTTGTGATATATGCAAAAGAGAGACTATTACTGAAATTTATTTTTAAAGACAAGGAAGATTCCTGGCAATTGAAATTCAAGTCCAAGGAGAGAAATTTTTGATCGTAGGAATTTATGCACCGAATGAGGGGAAATCTGAATTTTTTAAAAAGTTGCATGAGACATTATTGGACTATCTGGATTACAATTTGATTTTGATGGGGGATATGAATGGAGTTGTATCTACAAACATGGACAAGGCACAAAGACAGGTAGTTACCAAGGATGGTAGACTACCAAAAACCTTTTTTGAAATGACAGACAATATGGACTTAGTGGATATTTGGAGAACAAAGAACCCCTTGGGAAGAGAGGGAACCTTCTTTTCTGAAGCCAATATGACATGGACTAGAATTGACCAAATATGGGTAACTAGAGGAATGGCACCAAAGATAAAGAAAGTGGAAATCTGCCCAAAAACTTGCTCCGACCATAATGCTGTAAGGATGGAGATGAAGCAAATATCAACTGGCTCCTTCAGATGGAGGATGAATGACACCTTATTTGGAGATGAAAAAGTATATAAAAAGGCCCAAAAAACTTTGAGAGACTATTTTGAAATAAATATGAACACCAATGTAGAAAAAATAGTGATCTGGGACACAAGCAAAGCTGTTATGAGAGGGTTTTTGATACAACAGAATGCAATAAAGAAGAGAAGTCAAAATGAGAAGAAAGATAAAATTTTGGAGAAAATAAAAGAAAGTGAGAAGAAATTGAGGGCAAAACCAAAGTCACAGGAGATTTTGAGAGAAATAAAACTATATCAAGTACAATATATGGAAATGATGAATCAGGAAATAGAATGGAAAATTAAACAAATGAGACAAAAAACATTTGAATCAGCTAATAAATGTGGGAAATTGCTGGCCTGGCAAATGAAAAAAAGGCAAAAATTAAATACTATTACAAATTTAGAAGCGGAAGGAAAGAACATACATAATCCAAATGAAATTAGAAATTGCTTCCAGAGGTACTTTAAACAATTATACTCACAAGGGCCACAGAAAGAAATGGACATAGACCGATTTTTGAAGACAAATGGATTACAAAAAATCTCCCAAGAAAGTAAATTAATGTTGAATTATAAAATATCTGAACAGGAAGTAGAAGGTGCCATTCAAAATATGCAATTGGACAAATCTCCAGGACCGGATGGGCTGACTTCTAGATATTATAGATCTTTGAGAGAGTGGTTAGTACAACCTTTGAAGGAAGTCTGCAATGAAATTCTGGAAGGGAAGAGGGCACCAGAGTCATGGAAAGAGGCGTATATTACACTTATACCGAAAACAGAGACTGAAAAGACCCAGCTTAAGAACTACCGCCCTATATCGTTACTTAATGTGGATTACAAAATTTTTGCTGATATTCTGGCCAAGAGATTGAAAAAAGTATTGATGGAAGAGATTCATAGAGACCAAGCGGGCTTTCTCTCGGGAAGACATTTGTCTGATAATTTGAGGAACATAATTGATATTTTGGAAAAATTAGAAGTGAATATAAACACTAAAGCAGTTCTGATATTTGTGGACGCGGAGAAAGCCTTTGATAATATCTCTTGGAGTTTTATGAAAAAGAACCTACAGGGGATGGGGGTAGGCCAAGGTTTTGAAAATGGTATAGGTGCAATATATTCTGAACAAAAGGCTAAATTAATTGTAAATAATGTGGTGACAGAAGAATTTAAGATTGAAAAAGGGACACGACAGGGGTGCCCAATCTCCCCATTGCTTTTTATATTGGTTCTGGAGGTTTTGCTGAATATGATTAGAAGGGACCGGTTGGTTAAAGGTATACAGGTCGGAGCTAAACAGTATAAATTGAGAGCATTTGCAGATGATTTAGTATTGACGTTACAGGAGCCAGAATCTAGTACTAAAAGGGTTTTAGAACTAATTCAAGAATTTGGTCAAGTGGCAGGATTCAAATTGAACAAGTCAAAAACTAAGGTTTTAGAGAAAAATTTAACAGCGATTGAAAGAGAGAGGTTTCAGAATGAGACAGGTCTGAATGTGGTCAAGAAAGTGAAATACTTGGGGATTAACATGACAGCAAAGAATGGGAACCTATTTAAAGATAATTATGAAAAATGTTGGACGGAAGTGAAAAAAGACTTAGAAATTTGGTCAAATCTGAAGCTTTCCTTGTTGGGTCGAATTGCAGCTATAAAGATGAATGTATTGCCTAGAATGTTGTTTTTGTTTCAAACACTGCAAATTGTGGACAAGATGGACTGTTTCAAGAAGTGGCAGAAAGACATATCTAGATTTGTCTGGCAGGGCAAGAAGCCCAGAATAAAATTCAAGATATTAACTGATGCAAAGGAAAGGGGTGGATTTGCCCTACCGGACTTTAAACTTTACTATGAATCAGCAGCATTTTGCTGGCTGAAAGACTGGCTGCTTCTTGAGAACACAGACATTTTGGATTTAGAAGGTTTTAACAATGTTTTCGGGTGGCATGCATATTTGTGGTATGACAAGGTTAAAGCACATAAAGCATTTAAGAACCATATTGTCAGGAAAGCTTTGTTCAATGTTTGGACAAGATATAAGAAGAGTTTGGAAGAAGAAGAGTTTGGATTTGATATCCCGCCTTTCACTCCCTTTAAGGAGTCTCAATGCGGCTAACATTCTTGTCAGGGACTCAGGAGCAGGAGCACTGGGGAGAGAGGAAATGGAGAGCGAAGGGGAAGAATCCGAGGGCAGCGTAGGGGAGTATGACAGTGGCCCGAGAGATTCCATGAGCTTCTCCAGCGAATCAGAAGATTCCCAGAAGGGGGTGCCTATGGTCAGGGCAAGGGGGGTCCCAGGGGGGACGCACCAGAAACAAGGAGTCAGAGGGGAACCCCAAAGCAGCAGTGGGGGATTGGGACCAGTTTCCCCACCAGAGCGTAGTGGGGGGGGGGAAGAGTCACATGTGTCAGGGCCAGCGTCTCCTCCAGCGGGGAGAGAGAGTCAGGGCTGACCACGCCTCCAACAGAGGGGAGGTCAGTTGCAGCTAGCCCCCCCAGAGGGGGAAGCAGTGACAGCAGCAGCAGTGAAACGGTCAGGAGAAAAGTTACCGGCTGGGCGTGCGCGCCAAGTTCAAATGTACAGGCGCGGGGAACAGCAGGAGACCCGGATGGGGAACCAGCTCCTAAAGCCCGCCGGAGGGAGGGGGAAGGCTCAGGGGACTCAGCGTCAGAAGAGGCTAGAAAGGGCGAGACCCCAACGGCCAGGCGGAACCAGAGGCGGAAGGAACTGAGGAAGAGGTGGAGTAAGGCTAGAATCTTAAATTGGTGTCAGGGGGGAGGAGACTCAGACGGAGCATCAGCGGTCTAACAGTTGAGACATAGAGCTGCGCGCTGCGGCTCTGGAAGTGAAACTGAACTTCAATAAAGACTTTGTACCTAACAACGAAGCAGCGTTGGTCCTTTGTGAGCTGGGACCTTGGGCAGCTCTGACAATTCTCCTTTTCCTTCCTCCCCCACAACAAACACTCTGTGAGGTGAGTGGGGCTGAGAGACTTCAAAGAAGTGTGACTGGCCCAAGGTCACCCAGCAGCTGCATGTGGAGGAGCGGAGACACAAACCCGGTTCCCCAGATTACGAGACTATCGCTCTTAACCACTACACCACACTGGCTTCCAGGATTTACTGGAAAACAAAACACCAAGGTGGCTGTCACCAATGGAAGCAAAAGCTCAGAAAAAGCTCAATATGGAGGCCAAATGGCCGAAATATTGGGAAATTTTGGAACAAGAGGGAGATAGACGAAAATTGCAGAGTTTTGAGAAACTAAAAAACAAAGTGCGAGATTGGCTTCATTACTATCAGATAATGGAGGCATATAATTTGGACAAGAAAATTGGCTTCCAGGGGGGAAAATCAAAATTAGAAACAGAACTAGTTACAGATAGGTAGCCGTGTTGGTCTGCCATAGTCAAAACAAAAATTTTTTTTTCCCTTTCCAGTAGCACCTTAAAGACCAACTAAGTTAGTTCTTGGTATGAGCTTTCGTGTGCATGCACACTTCTTCAGATCTGAAGAAGTATCTGAAGATGATCTAGAACAGGCATGGCCAAAGTCTGGCCCACCGGTCAACTCAATCCGACCCCTGTAACTTTGGGGTAAAATTGTAAAAAAAATTCAACAACTTCAATCCAAGAAAAAGTTTGAGCACCCCTGATCTAGAAAATGTCTCGAACTTGAAGATCTGCAAAAAGAGAAAATATTTGGGAATATGGATCTTGGCAAAAAATATTAACCTATTTCAAGATAACTACACTAAGACCTGGATGTAGATCAAAAGAAATCTAGAAATATGGAGCGGATTACCGTATTTTTTGCTCTATAAGACTCACTTTTTCCCTCCTAAAAAGTAAAGGGAAAGAAGAAGAAAATCAGTTGAAATTAAAAAAATTCGAAGAAATTAGGGCACACCTGTCAGGTTGGTTACAATATCACCAACTTCATGAGATATTTAAACTCAACAAAAGAAATGGCTTTGAGACAGAACCCTCCAGACTGGAAAAAGAACTGAAGCTCTCTCCAAAATGGACCGACTCCTCCTTGACTGGGAAGTCAAGGAGGAGGTAAAATCAGTAATGGTTAAATGGGCTCAAGACTTTAGTCACAACATCCCTATGGATGCCTGGGAAAAACTATGGAAGGTAGACATGAAGTTCACCGCATGTTACACTTCGAAATAATATTTTATGAAGATGCAATTCTGCTGGTACTTAATGCCACTAAAACTATCTAAAATGTATAAAAATACCTCGAGTAAATGCTGGAGAAGTGGAAGATTCAATGCTACATATATGGTGGAACTGTAAGAAAATAAAGGAATTTTGGGATGTCATTTACAACGAGCTCAAAAAGATGTTTAAGGTTTTCTTTATAAAAAAAACCTGGAGGCTTTCCTACTGGGGATAGTAGGCACAGATATACCCTAAAAAGCAAAGGAAATATTCTTGTACGCCACGGTAGTGCAAGAATATTAATTGCCACAAACTGGAAAGGAGAAAATGTTTCGAAAATTAAGGAATATTGTAATAGCATGATGTCAATGGCAGGCCTTTGAATGACTTCTGTGGTAGGGTGGATAATGATTAAGGAAAATTAACAAAAGAAAATGAATAGTGCATTAGATCAAATAAGGGGTGGATGCATGATGGGGTGATGGGAAGTCGCTATAGATGTAAGAAGAATTCAATGTGATTTGATTTAATTACTACAATTGTTTTCCTTTTTTTGGATAAAACTTTGTTGTTTCTTTTTAACTTCAATAAAGCATAAAAAGAAGTTAACGGTTTCCCACAAACACATTCTTTGACATAATCATCATCATCATCAACCGGAATGGTCCTCCCTGACCCCCCCCCTTCAGTCGTCCCACTCAGGAGGCCTCTGGCTGCAGCAGCCACTGGGGCAGCAGGTCTCAAGGTTGAGCTTTCTTTCTTCCTTGTTCCTAATGGAGCTCTTCCTTCACCCTTCCTCCCTGGCAGTGAGGGGGGGGGCGCCATTTTGTGGTCCACCTCAGGTGCTGAAATGTATTGGGCCAGCCCTGCCAGTTGGGCCATGCTGCCCCCTGTGCCCACCAGGGGAATGGGGAGGTTGCATGAGGACTCCTGCAAGCTCTCAGTCAGCCCTTCTGGATGGGGGGCGGGGTTCCTGCTCTCCCGCCCCTTTTAATGTATTATTTTAATTTTCTGCATAAAGCTGTCATTGTGTACGAAAAACCAGCATAAGGTGAGATCTGGCTGTATGTGGATTACAATAGAACTCTGGTTGGCGTGTGAATCCCTGGGGCAGGGGGCTGTGGGTGAGGGCAGGTGTCCGGCAGGGAGGGCCGCCACCACCAGCCCTCCTCCTTCACTGGTGCCTCAGGGACATATTTCTCTTCTGATCCAGTTCAGAGTTCTGCCCCTCCCACCCCATTTTACTGAATACTGATGCTGGCGTCTCCTGCCATATACCAGGTGGGGGATGTGAAGGCTCCTCAAGGCCAGAGGTCCATATTCTAGCATCCTGTCCTGGTCCACACATCTCAGAGCCACAGTTCTGACAGTCCGTGGGGCTCCCAAGGCTTCCCAGACTGGAAGGTGCAAGGCAAACTGGTTCCCTGGCTGCTCCATGGAGCAATGGGGGGCCCCATTTGGACGCCACAGCACTGAGACAAGCGCAGCACCATTTTTAAACTGGAAAGTTAGGGGGGCTGAGATGGAGTCCAAGTCTGCAGCAACAGTCACCTTTTTTCAGCTGAAGGCAGTTCTCCATTTGCTTTCCATCGCCGTTGGCTCTGTTGGCCTCTGAGCACATGAGGAGGGCCCTGGAGCAGTGCAAGCAACTTTGCTCATTTCCACACCAGGTCTATTACTACTACTACTACTACTACTACTATTATTATTATTATTATTATTATTATTATTATTATTATTATTTCTCTACCGCCCTTCCTCTGAGGATCACAGGGCTGTTTACAATACTTTTGATTCTGAATGGCCCAGGGAGAGACAGGCATATAATGTTGACATACAAATGACCCGGGGGCTGTTCCAAGAGGGTCTAGAAAGGTTTTGCTGTTCTTCCAGCGAAAGTGCCCCCACCTGTCTTTTATCTGCTCATGCCAGCTGAGGTGGCTCCTGGCCATGTTCAGATTCAGCTCCTTACAAGGGAGGGAGGCAAGGGGGGGTGAGGGGACCAAGTGGCAAGTTGGGAGACAGTCAAAGCCATTTTGAGACACTTTGGGCAGAATGTCCCCTTGGTTCAGATCTGAGGACTCAGTATCTTGAGCCCCCAATGGGAGGATCAGTAAGAACCCCCCCTAAGCAAAACCTCATTTGTACTGGCTGGCACTGATTATCACATGCCCCATAGGACTGCTAAATATGCCCAACAGGCTACAGAGAAGCAAAGACTTCTGACTTCCTCCGAAGATCCCCACTGATTTATGAGGCGCTGCTTAGAGCCAGCCTCTTCTGGAAATGCACGGCTCACGTTTTTATTCTGAGGTTCCATTTCTGGTTTCAGCAATACGTGTATCGGGGAGGGGGGGATGCACACCCTATTTGGCCAATGAGAAATGAACGTTGCTGTTTCATTAAAATTTCAAACCTTATGAACATCTTCTTCTCACCTGAACAGCCAGCTACATTTCCCCATGGCCCACCATAAAGGGGGAGAACTCTACAGTGGTACCTCGGGTTAAGAACTTAATTTGTTCTGAAGGTCCGTTCTTAGCCTGAAACTGTTCTTAACCTGAGGCACCACTTTAGCTAATGTGGCTTCCCGCTGCCGCCACTGTGCGATTTCTGTTCTCATCCTGAAGCAAAGTTCTTAACTCGAGGTAATATTTCTGGGTTAGTGGAGTCTGTAACCTGAAGCTTCTATAACCCGAGGTACCACTGTAGTACCACAGGGGGTGCATTCATGATTAGGGGGCTTGCTTTTTTCTAACTAGAAGCCACACCTGTTCTGCTTGCCATTAGCCAAAGGAAGTCCCATCCCTCACGCTTGCACCACCTGACCCTTGCCAAGGGTCTTCTGCCCTATGCCTTGCCCACCTCAGCGGGAGCCCCAGGAGCCCAAAGGATGCTGACGTGACTAGTGAGGTGAGGCGAGAATATGCTCTGGAGAATATTCTCCACAAACTATAAATTCTAATGCAAAAACCAGTTTTACACCCCACATTTTAAAAATCTAGTAAATAATAAGTCAAGCTATGATATTGCCAGTGTAAGTAATGAATAATGATTTTTTAAAATTCAGTTACATTACTGAGCACTTTGTCATTCACCATTGGCAGTTCTGAAATGTGAGCTACAGAAAACATTGTTTGTTTTAAAAATGCTATTCATTTAATTTGGTGAACATTTTAATTTGTATGTATGTCAACTATATGTAATAGCCTTTTTTCTATCTTGGTGCTAAGAATTCTTAGCAATTCTATACCCTTGGCCATACAGTGACCATACATATATATTTTTTACAGAAGGTAGTTTTAATGCTTTATACACTTAAAGTACCTAGGCCTATGTGTAACAGCATGTGAGGTGGCCTTGATTTAAACAGTTGACATTTCTATATTTTTATTTAGTGCCAGTAACTGGTTTTTGCAGTGCCATTCAATGGTACATGGTGATATTTATCAGAGACTGACATTACTGAAATATATTATCATATAATGATAATGTATTTAATGTCAATGGCTTCTTTTTTATATGTATGCATATAGTTTTATTTAACAAGCTGTGTTTTAGTCACCAAAACAGTTACTGTGTTAGAACTATCAGAAGCACAAGATAGCCTATTACTGAATTTACTTGTATCAAACCTTAACATGCCAATTGTATTTTTTGACTTGTCCTATAACATGTACATGTTCTAATGGAAGAATAAAATATGATTTAACTACTGAGTTTCCTCATACGAAACCTTAACATGACAATTACTGGTGCCATCACCTTATTATATCATTTTCAATGCATTAAAATGAATATTCTCCTATTTTAAATGAAAATTCACTAATATTCTCATTGATTGAGAATAGAAGAATCATAGAATCATAGAGTTGGAAGAGACCACAAGGGCCATCGAGTCCAACCCCCTGCCAAGCAGGAAGATAGATAGATAGATAATACTTTATTCGGCTATAAGCCCACAAGGTAAAACCAATCAATAAATAAAATAGCGTTTTACATTCTAAAATATCAACTAAAATATTTCAACGCATAATCTCCTTCACGTTACATACAATCTCTAGATGTACCATATTGTGGCCTTGAATATAAAGATGGTGGATAGAGTTTACTAGATTTTTAATAGTCATGCAGCATTCCATGAAGTCTTTTATATGAAAGAACTGAATTCAGGAATCTGGCAACCTGTAATGTTCTATAAGAGTCAATGTCCTGGAGTAGATAGGCTAGATGTAATTCAGGTGGTTTAGCAACAGTTTCCAAAATGATTGAACTCAGAATCCTTGATCGGGGAACAATATATAAAGGACAATTAAACAAGATATGATAAAGGGATTCTATTGATTTGTTGTCACATGCGCATAAAACAGAGGTTTTACCGTTAGAAAATCTATTGCTCAGCACATTTGAGGGGAACACATTAAATCTGGCTCTAACAAAAGCGAATCTATGCGACGCAACCGATAAGGTAGACAGATATCGAGGTATCTGGGACATAAATGTAATGCCCTGATTTATCGGGGAACATGTACCTCCACCTGTAGTAAGATTTTGTTGCAAATCAACCTCCTCCAATCTTTGTTTGATGACCTTTTTTGCTGTAATTAGATCTAAATTTAGTATATCGGAAGGAGAGATTCCACAAGACAACAGTTTGGAATGGATTTTTGTTGCCCATGGACTGGTAAATTCATCTCTTCAAAGGCACTGAATAAGATGGTAATTGGGCAATTTATGCCAAAGGGACAGCCAGTAATTAAAGGCATGTCTCCACATCAGGATCTCTAAGGAGGGGGTCTTAAGTTCTAAGCGAATAGCCGAGTTGCTTACACAGGAGGGTAGTTTCAAAAGGCGTCTGAGAAAAAGATTTTGCAATGTCACCAGTGGCATGAGGTTTACAAAAGCACCCCATCACCTTATTATATCATTTTCAATGCATTAAAATGAATATTCTCCTATTTTAAATGAAAGTTCACTAATATTCTCATTGATTGAGAATAGAAGAATCATAGAATCATAGAGTTGGAAGAGACCACAAGGGCCATCGAGTCCAACCCCCTGCCAAGCAGGAAACAAGATTATTCTTGAGAATTTAACATCACTAGACTTGACCAACAGCCCATTGCTCATGCACCGGCTTCCCTGGCCATGCACTGGCCAGCTGCCCCCCCAAAAAAACTCCTCCATTCCATTCCTGTGTTCCCAGAAGCCTCTCAGACCTTGCCATCTCCAGTGCACTGAAGACTGGGAGCTCCAGGTTTTCCTCAGTGCTCAGTGTTGCTGGCACTAATTGTACACCCAGTGAGAAAAGAGGAGTGTTGGGCTGGGGACACACAAAGCGCAGCCCCTCCTGATTCTGGCTGCTCACCTTCCAGCTTGCCAAGAACAAGAGGAAACTGCTCGGCTCCAGGCTCTTGGTGAAGCCAAGCCAACTCTGGGGTCCCGCTGGCCTTTGTGCTTCAGGACGGCTTCCCTCAAGCAGAAAGTCTCCTTCCGCCCCTGGCTTGGCTACCTGCTCTGGCAAGTGATGGTCACGCAGTGGGCTCCCTCCTGGCAGCCCCTCCGCCAGCCCCAGAGCCCGAGCTCTTGCCAGGGCCTCGTCCGCTGGGCTCTGGAGCTGCTCCTTCCTGTCCCGGCCTGTACCAGCAGGGCCTGTTGCTACGTGCTGCAGCTGCTGCGGCTGGTTCCCAGCACCACCGGTGCTCCCTTGCGAAACTGGCTTGGCAGCTTCAGACACACCCAGCTGCATGGAAACTGAGAGAGAGGGTGGGGTGGGGGGAGGCAGCCCTTGGCTGGGCCCAAGCACAGCCAGAGAGAGGATCGCTGGAAGCCAAGGGATGGCCTCCCCTCACACCTGCCTCTAGGGGTGCGGCTGGTTGGCCTCAGCAGCTGGGGGAATCTCCTGACCCAGCAAGTCAAGCTTCTTCTGGAATACAGGGTGCCTTGGAAAGGCCAACTTGCCAGCAAATGCCACTGCCCCACCGAACACAGGCGGGCACCTGGTGGCTGGAAACCTCCCAGTCCCAGCACAGCACCAAAACGCCCCCCTCCCAGGTGAGGGTGTCCTGCTTGGGGCTCAGGGTGGCCTTGACCTTTTCCTCTGAAGACAAGACAGAGGCCTGGAGGACATAAGAACACCAGACCAGTGGCCCATCTAGGCCACCATCCCAGCCTTCTGCCCTTGGGCTAGGGACATGGTAGGCATGGGGTGGGCAGCTGCCTCGCCATCCTTCCAGCAATACATGTGCCAGGGCTGCTCCTGGGAGTGCGAAATTCAGCTCCCTGCTCTTCCTCCAAGGCAGGAGGCCAGGGAAGCATGTCTGCCTTGCTCTGAGCAGGGGGCTCATGGAGCAGCCCCCCCCCCGCTGGGCCTTTCCCCCACAAACACAGCCCTGCATTCCTCTGGGTGCCACTTCCTGTGCAGCCACATACCCTCATACCCCTCTCTTAGAAATTCGCCAAGGGGGCCGGAGCCCCACTTCCTACCAAGCAGGGGTGTGATGGGCGAAGGGGGAGTGGGATGCCACAGGACTGCTCCAGAGCTCTTACATGAGGGTCTTGGGGAAGCAGCTGGTGGCCAGACAGAGACCCCCTCCCCCCGTGGGACAAGCAGACCCCTCTCCGCCTTCCTCACACACGAAATGAGCTCACCCAGCACCTCTGAAGCCAATGGCCTAAGCGGGGGTTTGCTTGGGTGCCTGCATAGAGAGGGAAGAATTATCCCAAGGCCACGTTAACCACAGAGTTTCCAGGCAGCCATGACACATATAACTTCTCCATTACTTTAGAGGCCTCCGCCTACATTCTGTGGACACATTTGAGGCTTCACAGTTCAAAGGCTGGTGCAGAATTTGGCACCTTAACCACCTCAGCTTTGGGTTTAACACAAGTTGCTAGCCCCCAAGGAAACGCAGGCTCTTATGAACGGGGTGCCCACTTCCCTCTTGTTCTGGGGCTGAAGGGGCACAGTCTTGGTCACCCACCAGGCCACACACACCCAGGCGCCAACTCACACTGGCTCCCCCCCACCCAATGACTGAGAGCAGGCTAAGAGCAGCCTCCTGGCGGGTGGTGGGCAAGGAGAAGGGTGCCAGGCCAAGGTGGGAGCCCTTGGCAAGTTCCCTGTAACGGTCGGGTGTCCCTCCTTTCAGCTCCTGATGCAACCAAGAACCTGGACAGCAAATAAATAAAGCCACAGAGGACCCTGAAGAGGAAGCAGCGCTCACAAAAGTGGGTTGCCCAGTGAATTCCACATCTTTCTCACAAACAGCAGATGAGGCAGCCAACCTGCCTTTGCCTCGGTCATCCCGCTCTTAATGCTGCCTGCGTTTTCAGCTGTGTAGTTATTTCCCATATATTCAATAAATGTTTTCTACTCTTCTTTAAATATATGTCCTTCTGGCTCTCCTATTCTATGTGATAAATCTGCAAGTTTTGCATATTCTATCATCTTAAGCTGCCAATCCTCTTTAGTTGGGACCTCGCTCACTTTCCATTTTTAGGCTAACAAAACATGGGCCGCAGTTGTTGCACACATAAATAACCTTTTCTGACACCTAGGAATTTCTGTCTAGATTATTCCCTGTAAAAAGGACTCAGGGGTTTTTTTTTTGGGGGGGGGAATAATCTTAAACATTTTTTCAACTCATTATAAATCATTTCCCAATATACTATTACCTTTTTACATGTCCACCACATATGAAAGAAGGTTCCCTCTCACCCCACTCTTTTCTGAACCTTTTCTAGTTCCACAATATCCAGTTCCACAAAATATCCTTTTGACTACCTCACAACACAATCCTAAAACGTTATTTTTAAAAATTGAAATTGAAACCCAAGCATAAAACAAAATCATCACATAACACATGTATGAAATACTGGTGTGGAGCATAGACAAAAAGGTGGCCAAATAGATCTGTAATACATTCTAGACTTTGGGTCTAGAATGGGTCTAGACTTTGGGTCTACAGTGGTACCTTGGTTTAAGAACAGTCCGGTTTAAGAACGATTTGGTTTACAAACTCCGCAAAACCGGAAATAGTGTCCCGGTTTGTGAACTTTACCTCGGTCTAAGAACGGAATCCGAACGGCGGAAGGGCACCAGCGGCGGGAAGCCTCATTAGGGAAAGCTCACCTTGGTTTAAGAACGGTTTTGGTTTAAGAACGGACTTCCGGAACCAATTAAGTTCGTAAACTGAGGTAGCACTGTACTAGAAATTATAACTACAAAAGTTAAAAAACCCATAGGGGGACTCTGTTTTCTAATCCGGCTACACAGGAGATGGCAACTGCTATGTTGGCTCCCAAAGAAAGGGGCACAAATGCAATGGGGCAGAATGGGGCCTTCCAACCAATCAGCTCAGGTTGGCTCCAAAGTGTGCAACTTGTGCATTTTGCAGCTCTCACCAAGACAGAAAACTTAACTTCAGGCAACGGCTCCTCTTGCGTGAATCTCACCCTGACCGTGATAGTCTCTGTGGAAGTCCTGCTCCAAAATGCATCTTGCAGGGGGGCGAGTGGGAGGGTCTTGGTAGCAGTGGCGTAGCGTGGGGGGTGCAGGGGGGGCCGGCCGCACCGGGCGCAACATCTGGGGTTAGGGCAAATCCACGGGTTAGGGGGCGCAAATTACTTGCCTTGCCCCGGGTGCTGACAACCCACGCTACGCCACTGCTTGGTAGCAGCCCCAATGTTCAGCCCCAGCCCCTGTCTCTGCTCTCGCCTGGGACGACTAGGACACTTGCAATCAGATCAGAGCCTCAGCTGGTGACCTTCAGAGCAGGCTGCTCAGTTTGGCTTTTCTTACTGTTTTGTGATTGTTTTTCGATCATTTCTTGTTTCAATTCAAAAATTAAATTACACTCAGACACCACTAAGGTGGGCCCTGTTCATTCAAAGTTAGCCAGAGCAAAATGACGTGGAGGGGGGGAGAGAAAGCAGGTGAGGGGGCTTCACAGGTGTCTGCAGGGGCAGCCCCCACCCTTCTTGCCGCCTCCTCCATCTTGGGAGACAGACCCACCATTCTCCCACTTTTCTGGCTAGAAGCTGAAGCCCAGATAAAGTGTGTGTGTGTGTGCGGGGGGGGGGGGTTGTTCAGAGGAACACTGGCCTGCAAATGTTTTGGGGGGCCCTCGCAAGCAGAGGGGGGTCCGATGACCCCCAGGGCCAGCTTTGCTGCTGCTCAGCGAGGCTCTGCTGGCTTGAGGCTGGACAGGCGGGGGGGGGGGCTCCCAAGCGGGCCCACCTGCCCTCCTCCCGGGACAGCTCCTGCCCTGGAAGTGCGGAGGCCAGGAAGGAAGGAAGGAAGGAGGCAGGCAAGCAGTTCCTCCTCCTCCTCCTCCGGATCCATAGAATCATGGCTTGAAAGGGAGCCCGAGGGTCACCCAGCTGAGCCCCCTGCCCTGCAGGACTCACAACTCCGGCATCTCGGACAGGTGCCCCCCCCCCACCTCCGCTTCCCGAAGTGCCGCTTGACCTGAAGTCGGCGGAGAGAGTCCCGGCCGGGAAGCTTTGCGCAGCTCCGGGGGAAGGGCAAGCGGGGCGGCGGCCAGCTTCGCCGAAGCGCGGCCGCACCCAGCTCGCCGGGCCAAGCACCTGCCGGAGCCCGGAGCCCGGCCCCGCGCACAGGGCTCCGCGCTCGCCGGGCCCCGATGGGCGAACGAGCCAGCGCCGGCCTGCCCCGGCACGCCGAACGGCGGAGCCGCCGGCACGTGTCGGGGCAGGAGCCGGCACTCCCAGCCGGCGGGCGGGGAGCCTGGCGCCCCTCCGGCCTCCCGGGACCCGTCGCCTTGCGCCCGGCGGAGGAGCCCCGACAGTCCAGCCCCGCGGCAGGCGGAGCTCCTCGGCCCGGGAGGGGGGCCGACACCCCCGCGCCCACCTCCGCTCCCGGCCTTGGCCCCTCGAGAGCACCGCCCGTCCGCCGCGGACCTCGGCCCGTCGCCCATGCCGCGCGGCCCCATTTCCCCGACGGCAAACGGAGACGCCGCGAAAGAGGGGCCCCGGGATCCCGGGGCCAGGCCCTTCCCGGCTGCCGCTCGGGCCGCGGCCCCACCGGGCCAGCCCCCTCGCCCGCCCGCCTGGCAGCGCCTACTGGAGCAGCCGGGCGGCCAAGCGTCCGACGGCCTCGTCGGGGGCGCCCGCCTTACCTTGCCAGGTGAGCCGGGGCAGGCGCGGGTCCTCTTTCCGGCAAGCGGGCGGCGCTGCCTCTCCTCCCGCGACGCCTGATGCACCTCGGCGCAGGCGGGAGCCAAGCTCCACCCAGGGCAGAGCGGGGCGCGGAGCGAAGTTGGCCGGCCAAGTCGGCCCGAGGGGGAGAGAGAGCTAAGGCGCGCCTCCCTCCCTCGCTCGCTCGGCACATTCCTGATGCGCCGCCTCCGCCTCCCGCGCCTCCGCCCTCGCCGGGCCCGGCTGGCCCTGCCCTGCCCGCGGGGGACGGGGCTTCGTCGCCGGCCCCTCCCGCCTCCGGGGACCCCTCAAGCCGGACCCCGCTGGCCGGGCAGTCCTGAAGGGGAAATCCCCTCGCGCGCTCCGGCGGACGCGAGGCTGTCCTACAGGGAAAGTATTCCCACGTAGAAAAACGCGTGTCGGGCTCTGGTGGGGCGTCTCAGGGCGAGATCACCCACGTCGTGGGGAGCCAACAATCCTGAGGCTCGGCGAGACTGCTTTGCTCGGAGGAGGAGGAGGAGCGTTTGCGAGGCTACTAGTCCTGCACTCCGGGGGGGGGGGGGTGGACTAGATGACCCTTGGGATCCCTTCCAGCTCTGGAATTCCAGAAGCGAGGGGTCGCGGCCCGTTTCACGTTCCCAGTGTCCCATTCCATGAATCCGTACAAAAGAGACTTCTATTGTTCCCCGCGCAAAACCCTTTTCTATTTGCAATACATTTTTATTGATCTCTCCTGAAGGCGCCAGGCGCGGGACAGAGGCAGCAGCCGGCGGGCGACGCCTTCCTGGGGCCGGTGCTCCGAGCGGGGCTCCCCGGCCAAGCCGCGCCTCCGGGGCAAGAGCCCCAGGGCTTCCGCCGAGCGGGCGGGGCGCTTTCCGGGGCAGCCGGGCTGACCTGCTCGGGCTCCGTGACTCACCCACCTGGCCAGCCCCGCCCCGCCGCTGGAGCGCCCGCGGGCGGAGCCAGGCTCATCCGGCCTGGGCAGCAGGAGGCGCCCTTGCGCCGGCGAGCCCAGCCCTGCGGGGTCTCCGGCGAGGCAGGCGGGCCGCTCCGTCCGGGGCTCGGGCTGCTGCCGGGAAAGGGCCAGGACGGGGAGGGGGGCGGGCTCTCCGAAGGGCCGCGGGAAGGCGCCTCGAAAAGGGCGCCCCGCCGCGCAGCCCCCCAGCCGCCTTCGTCCCGCCCCGCTTGGCTCGCGAAGGGGCTCCGCGGGCGCCGACACGTATTGCGCCCAGGCAGCGAGGCGGGACGTTTCGCCCGCGAACATCGCCGCGTCACGTGCGCAGGTGCCCGAGCGACGGCTGCGCGGGAGAAACGGCGAGGCGGGCGGGCGGGCGCGGCGTTGTCACGTCGGGACGCGCCCGAGGTCTCCCTCCCAACTCCGCGCCCGGGAAGGGGCGTGGCTTCTCCGCCCGCCGGGCAAGCCGCACATGCGCATTCCGCCCCTTTTGCCGTTGCCCGGCGACGCTGCGCGCGGCGAGAGGGAGGAGCGGGTGAGCGGGGGGGGGGAGGGGAGCCCCGGACCCCGAAGGTGCTCCGGCCGCGGCCGAGCAGTATGATCATTATTAATCCCCGTTGGCTTTAATACATCGGGGGGGGGCGGGGCGTGTCTAAGTTGCTTTGCTTTGGGCAAGACGAGGCGACTAGCCCGTGTCAGAGCTCCTCAGGAATGCGCTCGTGACGGGTCTCCGTACCAAAGACCCCCGGGCGGTTCGGCCCAACCCTCTCCCCTCTCCGGCCCAGGGAACCGGGGGCTTCGTCCCGGGCAGCTTTCCTTGGTCCGCAGGACGGAAGGGCTTTGGGCGCCCGGCTGGGGCCGCCGTGTCCGAAGCCAGAGCGCCGTGAGCTCGTTGCGATGAGTGAAAGCCCAGCCTGCAAAACAAGGCTTGGCCAGTCATGCTCCCTTCACAGCATCGGTCTTTGCTTACTAAAAAAAATTATTGAGTTTTTCATTTTTATAGTATTATTATATCAGATAACAAAAAATAAGAATACTGTTCCCCGAATCCCCCCCACTTCCCTCAACTTCCTTTTTTTTAAAAAAGTATTACTTTCCCATGCTTGCTTTGTTGTTGCTTAGTCGTTTAGTGGTGTCCGCCTCTTTGGGACCCCCTGGACCAGAGCAGGCCAGGCCCCCCTGTCTTCCACTGCCTCCCTCATGCTGGTCCCTTCCAGAACACTGTCCCACCATCTCGTCCTCTGTCCTCCCCTTCTCCTTCTGCCCTCCATCTTTCCCAACATCAAGGTCTTTTCCAGGGAGTCTTCTCTTCTCATGAGGTGGCCAAAGTATTGCTTTATTATATCTTAATATTGAGTTCTTTGTATCAAATATTGTTGTTCTCTTATCATTTTAACATCATGCTTATACTTTCTGTGTTTTGTTCATTGTAAGTGTTTACTCAACCCTTCCAGTGAGTCCATTTTTTTACATTGTTTCTGTAGATACAACATAAATGGTTCCCAGTCTTTTTTAAAGTCTCTATTGTCTTTGTCTCGGAGTCCTTCTGTTAGCTTCACCATTTCAGCATATTCCATTTTGTTGCCATTCTTATTTTGTTTGTATTTCGTCATTTTTCCATCTTTGGGCTAGCAGTATCCTGGCTGCTATCATAGCGTACATAAATAATTTCTTCTTCTCTTTTGGCAGATTGTGACCTGAAATACCTAATAAAAAAGCTTCTGGTCTTTTAACAAAAGTCATCATAAACATTTTAAAAATTTTATTATAAATCATATCCCAATAATTTTGAACTATCTTGCAATTCCACCACATATGAAAAAACGTGCCTTCTTTTTCTTTACATTTCCAACACTTATTGGAGCCTGTTCTATACATTTTTGCAGTTTTCATATAATTCTCTTTTAACAAAATACAATCAGTAAATTTTAAGTTCATTTTTCATACTTTCTCCTAGTCTTCCATTTGTATATTATGTACTAGATCTTGTGCCCATTTAATCATTACAGATTTAACCTCATCTTTTGTTTCCTATTCTAGTAGTAAAGTATACACTTTCTTCAAAAGTTAGGTATTATCCTCTATTATTTCTCTTTGAAATCTAGAGATAGCATAACTAAATCCCTTCTTTTTGTCCCCTTTAAATACCTCATTCAATTGACAATATTGCAGCCAATCATATACATGTTCTCAGAGCTTGCAGGGCAGCAGCTGAAGAAGGAGCAAAAAGGGTTTTCTTGTGTGAGTTTCTTGTGGCTGATTAGCTGCTCTCCCTGTGCAAAGGTCAGAGGGGGCAGGGTTTCTGTTGAGGCAGGTGATTAGCTGTGGGAGGAGCTTATCAGAGCTTGCAGGGCAGCGGCGCGCGCCTAGCGGCGCATGCAGTTTGATCCATCTTTTAGATTTAGGGGAGCTAGTCTCAAACGTTTGTTGGGAGAGACCTAGGTTTTTTTGGGGGGGAGTTATTTGTCCTGTCTTCACGCTTTTTATGATGGAGGACCGCTGTAGCCACCCCCAACGACACGTTCTCAAGATGGAGGGGGAGGGAACAGCTGCAGTCGCCTGCGGTTCCTGCGCAATGTTTGCCATCTTGCCAAAGGTTGCAGGCAGCTTTACCTGCAGCAATTGCATGTTGATTGCCCTCTTAGAAGACAAAGTCCAGCAACTGGAGGAACGTGTAGCTACGCTCCAAAGAATTAGAGAGCTGGAGCTCTTCTTGGAAGCAACAGAGCACACCGTCTCCACAAAGGAGGAGACAGGGGACTCCCCTGAGAAGGAGGCTAGTTCACCAACACAGGAGCCAGATATATGGAGAAACGTGACTCAAAGAAGTAGGAGGCCCAGGGTTCGCTCTGATTGTTTAGAAATACACAATCGCTTTGAGGTCCTCTCCCCTAGCATGGAAGACGAAGAGCAGACTCCATTTGAGGATCTCTCCCTCATTACAGTCGATCAGGTATATGAAGACGAGCAGCAAAGTCAGTCCTCAGGGAATGTGCAGGCGACCTTGGAACGGACAGCTCAGGGAAGAACCCCGACCAAACCTAAGAGGAGGCGTGTAGTGGTGATAGGGGATTCCCTACTGAGGGGAACAGAAGCAGTGATCTGTGGGCCTGACAAGATGTCTCGGGAAGTGTGCTGTCTCCCCGGGGCTAAGATCCAAGATGTAACTGAACGACTGCAAGGAATCATAAAACCCACTGACAAATACCCCTTCCTCTTGGTTCATGTGGGAACCAATGACACTGCAAGCAATAGCCTCCAGAAGATCAAAAGAGACTACGAGGCTCTGGTCAGAAGATTGAAGCAATTAAATGCACAAATTGTCATCTCATCCAACCTCCCAGTTGAACGACGTGGCCCAGGGAGAGAGGGAAAAATAGTGGAAGTGAACAGCTGGCTTCGCAAATGGTGTAAACAGGAACGGTTTGGATTCTTAGATCACGGACTGCAGTTTCTTGAAGATGGGCTGCACCTCACAACGGTTGGGAGGAATGTTTTTGCCAAAAATCTCAGAAACCTCATCAGGAGGGCTTTAAACTGACTAATGTGTTTCTGCAGATAGTCTTTAAATTTCTTCCAGTCTTCTTCCACCAACTCTTCTCCCAGGTCTCGGATTCTGCCAGTCATTTCCGCCAATTCCATATAGTCCATCACCTTCATCTGCCACTCTTCCAGGGTGGGTAAATATTGTGTCTTCCAATACTTTGCAATCAGTATTCTTGCTGCTGTTGTTGCATACATAAAGAAAGTTCTATCCTTCTTTGGCACCAATTGGCCGACAATGCCCAGGAGAAAGGCCTCTGGTTTCTTCAGGAAGGTATATTTAAATACCTTTTTCATTTCATTATAGATTATCTCCCAGAAAGCCTTAATCTTTGGGCACGTCCACCAAAGGTGAAAGAATGTACCTTCATTTTCTTTACATTTCCAACATTTATTATCGGGCAGGTGATATATTTTTGCAAGCTTGACTGGTGTCATGTACCACCTGTATATCATTTTCATAATATTCTCTCTTAAGGCATTACATGCCGTAAATTTCATACCTGTGGTCCACAACTGTTCCCAGTCAGCAAACATAATGTTATGTCCAACATCTTGTGCCCATTTAATCATAGCAGATTTAACCATTTCATCCTGCGTATTCCATTTTAACAGCAAGTTATACATTCTTGAAAGTATCTTAGTTTTGGGATCTAACAGTTCTGTTTCCAATTTTGATTTTTCCTCCTGGAAGCCAATTTTTTTGTCCAAATTATAGGCCTCTCTTATTTGATAATAATGAAGCCAGTCTCGCACTTTATCTTTTAATTTCTCAAAACTCTGTAATTTCAGTTTGTCTCCTTCTTGTTCCAATATTTCCCAATATTACTACACTTGATCTTAGCCAAAAGGCCGAGAAGCGATGCTGTTTTTGTTTCAAACATTGCAAATTTTGGACAAGATGGACTGTTTCAAGAAATGGCAGAGAGATATTTCTAGATTTGTCTGGCAGGGCTAGAAACCTCGAATAAAATTTAAGATTTTAACTGATGCTAAAGAAAGAGGTGGATTTGCCCTGCCGCATTTTGCTGGCTGAAAGACTGGCTGCTTCTTGAAAACACGGACATTTTGGATTTAGAAGGTTTTAATAATGTTTTTCGATGGCATGCATACTTGTGGTATGACAAGGTTAAAGCACATAAAGCCTTTAAAAACCGTATTGTCAGGAAAGCACTGTTTAATGTCTGGATGAGATATAAGGACTTGCTTGAAAGTAAAACGCCAAGGTGGCTGTCGCCAATGGAGGCTAAGGCTCTGAAAAAACTCAATATGGAGGCTAAATGGCCGAAATATTGGGAAATTTTGGAACAAGAGGGAGATAAATTGAAATTGCAGAGCTTTGAAAGTTTAAAAAATAAAGTACGAGACTGGCTTCACTATTATCAAATAAGGGAGGTTTACAATCTGGACAAGAAAATTGGTTTTCAGGTGGAAAAATCAAAATTGGAAACAGAATTGTTAGATCCTAAAACTAAGAATTTATCAAGAATGTATAACTTGCTGTTGAAATGGAATACACAAGATGAAATGGTTAAATCTCCTATGATTAAATGGGCACAACATGTTGGACATGACATTATGATGGCTGACTGGGAAAAGTTATGGACCACAGGCTTGAAATTTACGGCATGTAATGCCTTAAGAGAGAATATTATGAAAATGATATATAGGTGGTACATGACACCAGTCAAGCTTGCAAAAATCTATCATTTGCCTGATAATAAATGTTGGAAATGTAAAGAAAATGAAGGTACATTCTTCCACCTTTGGTGGACGTGCCCAAGGATTAAGGCTTTCTGGGAGATGATCTATAATGAAATGAAAAAAGTATTTAAATATACTTTCCTGAAGAAACCAGAGGCCTTTCTCCTGGGCATGGTCGGCCAATTGGTCCGAAGGGAGGGTAGAACTTTTTTTATGTACGCCACAACAGCAGCAAGAATACTCATCGCAAAGTATTGGAAGACACAAGATCTACCCACCCGGGAAGAATGGCAGACGAAAGTGATGGAATACATGGAATTGGCTGAGATGCCTGGCAGAATTCGGGACCAAGGAGAAGAGTCGGTGGAAGAAGAGTGGAAAAAATTTAAAGTATATCTTCAAAAATATTGTAAAATTAAGGATTGTTAGAAAGATGTTGGAAAAAGAAAATTATATGGCTTTGGTAGAAATGATATATAAGGATTAAGTAAAAATGAATTGATGAAAGAGTGAACGTAAAACTACAATATATTAAATCAAATTATTAAGATAAAAACAAGGTTGGAAGGATCTGCTGAAATAACAATTTGAATTAGAATACAAAAATGGGAAGTGTGAGGAGGTCAAGGAAATAAGTAAAAGAAGAAAGTTATGTAAAGGTTTAATCTGTTTTTTTTTTCTCTTTTTTTAAAATGATCGTACTTTTTCTGTCTTTTTTACTTTTTTTCTCTTTTCTCTTTGTAATCTTCAAAATTCTGAATAAATATTATCAAAAAAAAAACCCCCCAAAAAACAATATTTCCCAATATTTCGGCAATTTGACCTCCATATTGAGCTTTTTCTGAGCCTTCAATGCTTTCCTGACAATATGGTTTTTAAATGCTTTATGTGCTTTAACCTTGTCGTACCACAAATATGCATGCCAACCAAAAACGTTGTTAAATCCTTCTAGATCCAAAATGTCTGTGTTCTCAAGAAGCAGCCAGTCTTTCAACCAGCAGAATGCTGCTGATTCATAGTAAAGTTTAAGGTCTGGCAGGGCAAATCCACCTCTTTCCTTTGCATCAGTTAATATTTTAAATTTTATTCTAGGCTTCTTGCCCTGCCAGACAAATCTGGAAATGTCTCTCTGCCACTTCTTGAAACAGTCCATCTTGTCCAATATTTGCAATGATTGAAACAAAAATAACATTTTTGGCAATACATTCATCTTTATAGCTGCAATTCGACCCAACAAGGAAAGCTTCAAATTTGACCATATTTCCAAGTCTTTTTTCACTTCTATCCAACATTTCTCATAGTTATCTTTAAATAAGTTTAAGTTCTTAGCAGTCATATTAACCCCCAAATATTCTGATGGTGTTTCCTGCTTGACAGGGGGTTGGACTCGATGGCCCTTGTGGTCTCTTCCAACTCTATGATTCTATGATCATTTTAAGAACTTGACAGCATCAGTCTTAAAAGCGCAATAAAAATGGACACGGCGCAGATATCCAAGATCCAAAAGACTTGCTTTGCTTCAGCTTTGCCCAAGTTTCCTGGAGATTTTACTAATGATGCACCTTGGGATAAAAAGCTTGACTGTTCTGAAAGGACCGAGCCTTTCTACAAGAACACATGACCTGTGTGCTCAGGACGTGTTGGGCCGCCTTGGGTTTTGCTGAGCCCCCTCTTCCTCTCTGCTCACCTTGTTGCTCTTCTCTTTCCAGGGGGATGAGTGCCAAGAAGGCGGCAGCAGCAGGAAAGCCTCCACTTCGGAAAGGGGCCAAGCCGGCAGCTCCAGCAAAGGGGGTCCCTGTGAAGGCAGGTACAGCACCCATGGGGAGGAGGAAGGCAGGGCTGAGGCCCTGCTGCAGAGCCAGCTGTGAGGATCCACTGCAAAGTCCAGGGTGTGGAGCAAGGGGTGCCTGCAGGATTTCTGCTTGTCATGAGGAGTACACAAAATGTACTATGTTATATACAATATATTCAGGGCGGCTCAAATGTATTTTGTGGTTCCGCTTGCCTAAGTGCAGAACCTCACATTTGCCACTGTTGAAGTTCATTTTGTTAGCTTGGGCCGAGTTCCCCAATCTGTTAAGGCAGGATTCTGTCTTCTGCAGCGCTAGCTACCCTGGTGACAATTAGCATTTTTTGAATTTGATTTCTCTTTTATTTTCCCGCTGGCTCGGGGCCCACAATTGATGGGAAAGATGCTGCCCTACCAAGCAACAGCACCAGACCCCAAGAAGTGTCCCTGAGCAGCCATCCCAAAGGTAGGCAGCGGCACAGCAGAAGCTAATCGGGGGGGGGGGGGTCTGCAAGGCCTTTGTGGCAAGGACTTAATGGTGGTGAAATATGGCAGGGGAGGAGAGCAGAGACTCTCTTGAACAGGTTTGGTGCAAGATTTTCCTCTGAGCCCGACCCCTTGTAGGCAGGCTGGCTTATTCCCACAGAATCAGCCCCACTACTGTTTGTGGCACTTCATGGAGAGCTGTTAAGCAAGAACAGAAATGAGGCAGGCTCTGACCCCCCCCCCCCACACACCTGGAGGGATGGCAGAGGAAGGGGGACAAGGAATAGTGAAGAGCAAATGCAGCTGTTGGGCTCAGCCCATTTATTTGATGTGTTCATAGACAGCCATTAAAGGCAAAACCCCTCATGGGAATGAGGACCAGGAGCAGCACTAAAGTTTGTTACTTTCTTGTGAAAATGATGAGGGTTATGTTTTATTTACGAGTTAGGTGCCTCAAAAAATTAATGTGCCAGAATGATATACAGCCGAAAAAACAAATTTAAACATAACAGCACTAATTCCAACAATGTCATCCTAAGAAGTCAGAAACGAGGCCAGATGGGCTCCAGAAACAACCAGAGTCTGGAAAGGCTCCAGATCTCTGCGTTCAAAATACCTGTTTGAGGGGAACACCCTGCTGCCATCTCCTCCTCCAATCTGCGTTGACCAGCAAAAAATGTTACTTCGACTGACCTTTTCATGTTGTGTAGAACTTCTTTTCTCTGTAGGAAGTTTGTGACTAGGTTCCCCTCAGTTTTTTTCACCAGAGTTGAAGAAGCAGAGAAAAGGAGCAAGTAGCTCAGCCTTGTACCTACGCCCTTGCCTGGTAACTGCAGCTCTGTGTGAGAGCTCATGTCTGCTGCGAGCTGGCTGGCTGGGAGGGGAGGGGAGGCCTGCCCCCTCCCTCCTGGGGGCCCAGTCTCCAGAGATAGGGAATTGCCCCCCTCTTTTGCCAGCCTCCAGGCTAGTAGCATTTGGAGGCTCATTTACAAGGCTGAAGTACCTCTCTGGCTCAGTGCTGCAAAAGTGCTTCGCTGGTGTGGCTGTAAAGCAGGACTGAGGTAAGGCAAGACAATAGACTGTACGTGGGGAACCTTCACCTGGAGAGCCCCCTAGCCCTATCCCACAAGCGCCATCACCTCCTAGGACCTAAACCACCAGCAAATCCCTTGGGATTCCCTTTTATGGCCCTACACTTCTGCTTTCTGCCCTCAGAGCTGACGCGTGAAGCAAAGGCTGCGCTCACATTGCAGAGTGCCTTCCGCCGCATCTTGGCATGTCGTGAGAGAGCAAGGCGATTGCAAGAGCGACAGGAGTACAATGAGTTAATGGACCGCCTCCAGAGAGAGGTGAGGTGACACCTGGCTTTGGGAACATGAGAGAAGCCCCCTCCAGGGGGAAAGGAAGCTGGGATAGACATCATCAACATGAAGGCATTGTAGATGAGACAGAAAATCCAGTCCAGGGCTCGCTTGTGAGGGTGGTTGCTGGGGAAACATCTCTGTGGCTTGAAGCTGAGGCTAAAGCCCTCCAGATCTTCCTGTGGTCTCCCTGTGCTTTGCATTCTTCTTGATGCTCTTCCGCTGCCCATCAGTGTGGAAAGCCTTGCTCTGTTTTGCCTCCCCGTGACTTAGCCTGTTGGCTCCATGGGCTTCTTCTGTCCTAGGCCTTTGCTGCGCTGGTAAAGAGGGAGCGAGAGGAAGCTGAGCGGGAGAGAAAGAAAGAGGAGGAAGAGAAGAAGAAGCAGCGGGAGGAGCAGCAGAGGAGGAAGCGGATGTTGGAAGCGGCCTTTGATGGGGACGTGGAAGAGATGAAGGCCGTCCTGAAGGAGGTGGGCAAGGCCTCGCTGTAGCCAGAATCACTCAGCCCTACCCTCGGCTTGTGGCTTCTGAGCTGTTTGGCTGGCAGCTCCTGATCTCATGGCTTGTGCAGGCAAATTAGAGTCTCAAAATGAGGACAGAGGGACCACATGGTGCACTTTGGACAGGGCAGGGGTGGCTTCAAGGGAGGCACAGAGACTGCATCAGGTGAAACCAACTGCACAAAATAACCTCGGTAGCAGCACTGGGTACTTCACCCTCAACTTTACGCTCAAAGTGCATAGCCGGTTGCTCACAGGGCGCCTTGGGGAATCCGGAGGTTCTGCTCTTGCACTGGGAGTCAGTAACCTCTGCACCCTCCAAAATAAGTTTGCCAGCCGGCTCCTGGATGAAACCATGTGAGCTGCAAAATGAGCCTTTTTCACAGCCTGCACTGCCACATGGTAGACGCGATTGTTTGTTCTTACCAGTGTTTGGTCAGCTTCAGAGTGAGACTTGTGCCACTTGGATCCAGGCTTCGTCCGCCCTGTTTCGTATTCTGGTGCTCCTCAAAGTACCAAGTAGCAGCCAGGTGTTTTTTTGGGAGGAGTTGTTCTGATTGTTTCTCTCTTCCACAAATCCTCTCCCCGCACTCTGCAGCCTTCCCGCATGCCCTTGTTTCAGTGAAGGCTCAGCAGAGACACCATGAGGTCACTTCCCTCTCAGGGCTTGTTCATAGCAGAAGGAAAGGCCTGCAGAGTGCGGAAGTAGTGTTTACTGGGGGTGGGGACCCCTGGGCCACCCTCAGCCAACTTGCAACAATAAGGTAATCTCACTGCATCCACTGAAAATCTAAAGTGCCCTGAGAACGAAAAATGGAAGCCTCTCTAGCATAGAAAGAAAACATTTGAGAAATTGAAGGGCAGATTTTGGCACATTACTAGTTTTACCACCCTGACTAATTAGGTGTTGTCAGTAAACTGGGCCTCACTGTGTTCAGCCCTGACTCCAGACAATTTGCAGCCCTGATGTCTGCCCACATGTGAGGTTTTTGTACCAGTCCAACAGCCAGGTTTCCTGAGCAACTGAACCTTCTGTGCTGCCACAGCAGCTCAGCCCATCAGTGTCAGCAGCAGCTTCATAGCACAACTCCAGAAGGTCACTACACCGAGTTGGAGCCTTCTTTGTGCCTTTTCTAAGCTGGAGTGAACCTTTGCAGCCAGAATTTATGTGTGAGGGAGTAAGGCACAGGGGAGTTGCTGTTGTTGCTGCAAGGTTTATTCAGCACCAAAAATGTGTAAAAGCCATGCCATGGCTTTGCTCAGAGAAACAAAGCAGGGAGTGGGAAAAGGACCAGATTGCTAGAGTGTAAGAGCTGCCTTCCTGGATTGGGCCCAGGTGAGCCTACCAAGCTCAGTATGTCCTGTTTCCCGTCTCCGCCAACACAGCACGGCAGAGCTTCCTTTAGTTTGTTCTTTTGGCCTGCTCTCTGCGTGGGGCTTGTTTTGCCAGCTCTTGTGTTCTTTCTGAAAAGCCATGAGGTGTCCCAGGTTGGTGCCATGCTGGCTTTGGGTGCGGAGCCCATGCTCCCTGCATGACAAGGGCCCCCTTTCCTGCTCTGCAGTGGCACAGTGCAGAATCGCCTTGTCCCTTCCCCACTGTGACCCACAGATTTGGTTTCTCAAGGTGGCAGACCTGGACACCAAGAGCGGCCTGGGGACAGACGAGAGGGGCAAGGCTCTGCGCCTCCAACATCGCCTCAACATGGTGGACTGCACTGACGCCAACGGCAACACACCCCTCTCTGAGGCTTCTGGAGGGGGCCACCCTGACGCCATCCGGATGCTGATAGAGAACGGAGCCAACCCCAACAGCCGGGTGAGAAGCAGGAGGGAGGTGGCAGAGTGAAAGGCGTTGTGGCCTTGAGCCAGAGCCAAGGTGGTGCTTGGGGGGCAGAGTGATTCCGTGTCCCTGACCAGCCGCCTGCTTTCCTGGAGGCTGCTTTGCAGTTGACATGAAGGGTGGTGGGCCAGCACCTCAAACCTCCCTCCCCTGGGATTGCCAGCAAGGCTGGTGCCACAAGTGCCACTGGCTCACCTCTCTTGTGTCTCTGGGTTGGCAACTGGTGTGCAGGTGAGGCAGCCAGCATACCTAAGAGGGTCACAGCCTGATCTTCAAACTGGCACTTCAGCAACCAGCAAGGGAAAGAGAGGGCAGAGTCCTGGGGAGGCAGCCTTGCACCCCACAGGGTTGGGGCCACAGCAACCAAGGCTCAGTTCGCTTGAGCCAAATGTGCTGCTGGAAATTCTGCGTGGCAAATTAATAATGTGAAGGAGTCTTGCTTTCTTTCTGTTTCCCCCTTCTCTCTGTGTATTATCCCATGCTGAGGGATTTCACTGTTAAAACAAGATGTTTTTTGTAACCTGATGGGCCAAAGGCCAAGGGTTCTGTAGTTCCATGTGTAATGTCACTTCACGGACCAAACCCTTGACAGATAAGGTCAGATAAAATAGCATTCTGGTAATGACTTATCAGGAACAGCTAAGCTGTGGGGAGGATCACCTGGCGCCTTCATTGCATATCTTTGGGCGCCAGGCAAAAATGATTCTTCTTAACCAGGCCCTGGCTGGCTATGGCCTTTTAAATGTGTTTGTGGGAAGGGGTTGTTGGTTGGTTTTATTTTGTGTTCTCATTTTATTTTTATGTTGTGAATATAACATATGTTATATTCAGATGAAGAGCGGTATACAAATTCAATTAATAAATAAAATATATTGCTGCATAGCTATAATTCTTCCTCTAAGCAGCTTAAAATTAGGGATAAACTGATGAATAAGGGGTTGGAGTTAAGGTTTTTTCCCTGTGTGTGTGAGCATGGTAGGGTTGGTAGTGTGTGGAGTCCTGTCCTTGCCAGGATGGAAAAGTGTTGGGGAGGCAGGAGGTGCTGCACCTGTTGAATTGCCTTTGGACATAGGAAGGTGTGGATTGGGAGGCAGGTGGGTCATCCTGGGCAATGGAAGCATGGATGGTTGCCGCAATCCCTGCATCAGTCTCTGTGTACCTGGTTGCTCCCCCACGGAGCTCCCTGCGCCTTCTTTGAGCCTTGTTAGTTTGGGGAGAAGACCTCTTGCTTGTGGCCGAAGAGCCTGCCTGCCGGACAGATGAAAGAAAAGGTCTTCACACAGCATGGGGGCTTCCCAAAAGAGGTGTCTGGTTGGCTACTCTGAGAACATAGATGGGCCTTTGGCCTGATCCAGCAGCTGGGGGGGGCAGAGCAAAGCCTCACCATACCTAGTAGCCACGGATAGCCTTGTCCTCCATGCTGTTGTCTTTGACCACTTCCTGGGTCTGGGAAATATGACTGTTGCCTGTTGTGGATGGAGTCACACACTCTGGAGGAGCAGTTATGTAGGCGGAGGACAGGTCTGTCTCCATCTTTGTCCCTGGAGGCAGAAGTGGATTCAGGTGTTAGGAGCACCTTGCCAGTTTGCCCCTGTGACAGCTGTGGCTGTTCCTGGATTGGGAGGTTTCCCTTTTGTCCACTCAGAGTCTTCGGTGTGGCAGCTCCCACCCCTGGCCAGGCATCAAAAGCATCAGCATGGTGGCATCCACATAAAACTCTTCTCTCTTTTTTTTTTTTTTAAATATTTTTATTTTTCCATATAAACACAATACAACAAACATAAACATACAAAAACAAAAACAAAACAAAAAACATGTATCATTTCATATCCTAATTTCATATCCTATCTTCCCCGACTTCCTCATGCCTCCCCTTTCTGTATTCCAAATTCTTATCGATTGTTCAGCAAATCTTCCCTTATTTTAATTTAAATTTAGACTATTCTTCCTTATTTTCCTTGTCTTAACCATTGCTAATAGTAACCATTTACTTTCCAGTCCAACATCATTCTAACTTTCATTAACTTTATAATATTTCTTTAAATAGTCCTTGAATTTTTTCCATTCTTCTTGCGCTGCTTCTCTTCCCTGGTTTCGGATTCTGCTCGTCATTTCTGCCAAGCCCATATAGTCTATCACCTTCATCTGCCATTCTTCCAGTGTGGGTAGTTCTTGCGTCTTCCAGTACTTCGCAATGAGTATTCTAGCTGCTGTTGTAGCATACATAAAGAAAGTTATATCCGTCTTTAACACCCCTTGGCCGACAATACCCAAGAGAAAGGCCTCTGGTTTCTTGGGGAAAGTATATTTAAATACCTTTTTAAGTTCATTATAGATCATTTCCCAGAATGCCTTAATCTTCGGGCAGGTCCACCAAAGATGAAAAAATGTACCTTCAGTTTCTTTACATTTCCAACATTTATTGTCAGGCACATGGTAAATCTTTGCAAGCTTGACTGGGGTTATGTACCACCTATATATCATTTTCATAATGTTTTCTCTTAAGGCATTACATGCCGTAAATTTTATCCCGGTGGTCCACAACTTTTCCCAATCAGCAAACAAAATATTATGACCAACGTCCTGAGCCCATTTAATCATGACCGATTTAACCGTTTCATCTTGTGTATTCCATTTCAGCAGCAAATTGTACATTTTGGACAAATTCTTAGTACTGGATTCTAACAGTTCTGTCTCCAATTTTGATTTTTCCACCTGGAAGCCAATTTTACTGTCCAGTTTAAACGCTTCATTTATTTGATGGTAGTGGAACCAGTCTCTCACCTTCCCTTTTAATTTCTCAAAACTCTGCAATCTCAATTTGTCCCCTTCCTTTTCCAAAATTTCCCAGTATCTTGGCCACTTGGACTCCATATTTAACTTTTTAACTGCCTTAGCTTCCATTGGCGACAGCCACCTTGGAGTTTTATTTTCCAGCAAGTCTTTATATCTGTCCCAGACATTTAGTAGTGCTTTTCTGACAATATGATTTTTAAAACTTTTATGTGCTTTAACCTTGTCATACCACAAATATGCATGCCACCCAAAAATGTTATTAAAACCTTCCAAATCCAAAATGTCTGTGTTTTCAAGAAGTAGCCATTCTTTCAGCCAGCAGAAAGCTGCCGCTTCGTAGTAAAGTTTAAAGTCTGGCAGGGCAAACCCCCCTCTTTCCTTTGAATCCGTTAGTATCTTAAATTTAATTCTGGGCTTTTTGCCCTGCCAGACAAATTTAGATATGTCTTTTTGCCACCTCTTGAAACAATCCATTTTATCAATTATTTGCAATGCTTGGAACAAAAACAACATTCTTGGCAATACATTCATCTTTATAGCTGCAATACGGCCTAACAAGGAAAGCTTCAAGTTGGACCAAATCTCCAAATCTTTTTTCACTTCTCTCCAAGTTTTTTCATAATTATCTTTAAACAAATTCACATTTTTAGCTGTCATATTTATACCCAAATATTTCACTTTTTTAACCACAGTCAACCCTGTCTCATTCTGGAACCTTTCCTTTTCTATCTGTGTCAAATTTTTCTCCAAAACCTTTGTCTTAGACTTATTCAATTTAAATCCTGCCATTTGACCAAACTCTTGAATTATTTCCAGAACTCTTTTCGTGCTAGCTTCTGGCTCTTGCAATGTAAGTACTAAGTCATCTGCAAATGCTCTCAGTTTATATTGTTTAGCTCCGACCTGAATCCCTTTAACCAACTGGTCCCTCCTAATCATATTAAGCAAAACCTCCAGGACCGATATAAAAAGTAATGGAGAGATAGGGCACCCCTGGCGTGTCCCTTTTTCAATCTTGAACTCTTCTGTAACCACATTATTTACAATTAGTTTGGCTTTCTGTTCAGAGTATATTGCACCTATACCATTTTCAAACCCTTGGCCTACCCCCATCCCCCGGAGGTTCTTCAACATAAAACTCCAAGAAATATTGTCAAAGGCACATAAAACTCTTCTCTTACCCTTGGCTTTTCCTGGTGGCATAGAAATATTTCTAAACCAAGAATTAAAATAAATATTATAGGGCCTCTGAGTCAGTCCGAGGGTGAGCAAGAGCACCTCTGGCAATAGGAGGAGACTCCACCTCTGCAGCCCTGAGGGGCCATGCTGTGCTGGAAGAGCAAGTGCAGAGCAAGTGGTGAAAAGACCCTCCTCTGATGTCCTCAAAGAGCCTGGGATGGAACCTCACAGGGAATCCATCTTCCCAGTTAGTCTCTTCTCACCATCCAGCCAGAATGCACAAGGGAGGCAGTGGACATCTGTGTCTTCAGTCTGTGCTGAAGATTCACTCCTTGGTAACAGGCAGCCAATAACTGCCGTTCTAGCACATGGTATATTGCAAGTCCAATTCTCCCCCATTCCAGAGGCAACCAGAACTCATTTTTTAAAGAGTAAAAAGTTCTCAGATGCTTTCCCTGCATTGACAGAATTAGAGAACTGTTGGAGTGTGCTGTAAAGAGATTGTTAGTGGCATGAATGTGCCTTCTGCGGATGCTTCACTTCCAGCTGCCTTCCTTTTGTAAACCCTGTTTGATCTTCAGGCCCCTTTATTTTTAAGGGCGCTTTTAACCGGACTCCTTTGTATCGTGCTGCCTTTGCGGGCCACCTGGCAGCAGTGGAGCTGCTTCTCCAGCACGGGGCTGACCCTCGACTCTATGCCGATGACGGCAACACCCCAGAGCAGGTACCAACCCCAGCCGCCTCCCCCAGCAGCTGCTCTTCTCCTTGGCCTTGAGCTCCAGGTAGGCTGTTTCCACCAGGCCACCTGGCAAGAGAGCGAAGTAACTGAAAGAGAAGGGGAGCTGGTGTCCCTGAAGAAGCCATGGAGAGAGAGGAGAGCAAGGGTGAGAGCGAGAGTGCCCTTCTCACTGCATGCCAGGCCTGGTGGCTTGGATGGGCATTTCAAGCCCACAGCCCTTTTGTCTCTCCCAAGATTGCTTCCCTGGACAGCTTGGTGGCTGTGCTGAACTCCTGGGACATCAGCCTGACAGAGTCCATGCTCCAGAAGATGGAGGCAGAAGAGCAGCGAAGGGCGCAGCAGGACAAGAAGCAGAAAGAAGCAGAGACCCGACGGTGAGCCCTGCCAGTTGCTGCTTGTGGGCAGCTGCTCTTCCGGGCTCAGGGCAGGATCAAGCTGTAGGAGCTTTTGCAAAGGCACCCACTGGCACCCCCCCCATCCCACTGCAGCCATTGTACGGCTCACCTGCTGTCACCTGGAGCCACTAGGTGCTGGCCCAGCCTGGAAGGTGACCCCACAAAAAACAACCCCAGTGGAGCCAGTTGGATTCCAGGGACAGCTCAGTCAGTAGACTCAAAGAAGTGGGGGGGGCCAAGCTCATGGTGTCCTGTATCAGGCAGGGAGGGGTGCTTGAGCAAGCTGCTGATGGATTAGACCACAGGCAACCTTATTCACCATTCATGTGTCTCCAACCCAAGTTGGCGGCCATCACTGCACCTGGTGTTTCTTTATAAACTACTTGAAGAAGTTGTCTTCCTTTGGTGTGTCCTCAGCCTCCCACATTCAGCTTCATGGAAAGCCCTTGCTGGGCTTTAGGATTGAGAGGGAGGAAAGAGTTTGCCAAAGCACCTGGGGAGTGGCAGCGAAGGGAGCCTGTCCTGCAGCCTGTTGGCCCCTTCTCACTGCCAGCACATGCCAGAGCCCACCAGGGCACCTGCCCCATGGGAGCCGGAGATGCCCCTGCCTGCCAATGGGGAGGGAGGCTCTGGGGGCAGAGCCCTCCCCCTTCCCACCTTGGGCTCCCAGGGGCCCCCATGGCCAGGGCAAGAGGGAGCAGGAGGAGGGCAGAAGGCGGTGGCTGGTGCAGGGAGGCTCTCCCCCTTGCCAACTGTTACTATGACCAGTGACTACCATGAGTCATTGAGTGGCTGCTCTCAGGAGGAGGCTGCAGTTGCCCTCCGCTGGACCCCCCACCTGCTCCTGCTGCCATTTCTCCTCAGACAGCTCACATGGCTGTGCCAGCTGCTTCAGATCTCTGGTTTTCTTAATAGAAGGAAAGAGAGTACTTACTTTGTTTTGGCAATTCATGCTATGATTTTACATTGGTTACACTTTGTTCAAGAATGACTTGCTTATTGCAACAAACACTTGGAGAAAAAATCCTTTTCTTGTTAAATTTGTTACGCGCCTACTCTGTTGTTTTCTTTTTTATAATACTATTAATTGATAATAGTTTCCTTAACAGAAGGAGAAAGATCAAGAGAATTAAATGTATATTGCCAGCAATTACAATGATAGAATTGTAGTTGGAAGAGGTCCTTAAGGGCCATTTAGTCCAACCCCATTGCATGCTGATGGGGAAGGAGATGCAACTCCTTGAAGAGGGTCTCTGCAGCCTCTGACTCCTCTTTCCCTTCCCCAGGATGACAGAGGAGGTAGAGCAGCTGGCCAAGGAGCATGAGAGATGCAGCAAGGAGGTGGGAGCCAAGAAGCTCTATGTGGCCATCCCCTTGTCTCTATGGTCTTCCTTCCTAGAAGGCCCTCTGGGGTCTTGCCTGCCTTGGCACCTGCTGGCGCTGGGGTGGATTTCATGCCCTCT
Source organism: Podarcis filfolensis (assembly GCF_964270895.1). Taxonomy (NCBI): domain Eukaryota; kingdom Metazoa; phylum Chordata; class Lepidosauria; order Squamata; family Lacertidae; genus Podarcis; species Podarcis filfolensis. The sequence continues at coordinate 91,443,856 of NC_139603.1, read as the reverse complement.
CCTTGAGCCATGAGGGGGCTGTGCAGCAGGGCCCTGGCCCTCCCCGCTATGGGGAGAAGCCATCCAAGGCTGGGCCCTCCCGCAGCCCCAGCTGTGTGGGTGTCCTCGTTCCTCCCTCCCCATTTGCCAAAGGCTGGGCCTGCTCATCTTCTTTGCAGCTGCAGCAGGCCTACTGCGAGCTGAACCGGAGGATCACAGAGCACGACAAGTGCCAGCGGAAGCAGATGGACAACGCGGAGATCACCCTCCACGTGAGCACCACCTTCCTGTAGCCTCTCTGAGCAGGCAGGCGTCTCTCTCACAGAGCCATGCCCTTGCCCACCAATGAGGCTGGCATCCAAGTGGGTAGGAGAGCCTGAGCTCTCTGCCTTCTGTGCAGCTGGGGTCAAGGGCTTCCTGTTCCTTGGCCTGGCACCTTGGCTGTGTGCTGTTGAGCAAACCATAAGTTGGTGGAGGGAGTGCCTGCTTGGCCTGCAGAAGGTGTGCCTGGGAAGATTCCTGCCTGGCATCCACTGCAGGCCACCCTGAGGGAGAGGAGGCTCTGCTGGGCACCCGGAGGCCAGGTCCCACAGGGCAAGGCCAGCCACGCCCAGCGCAAGGAGGGCTTCTCTGACAACCTGTTTCTGCAACAGGCTATTGCGGACGCAGAATCCCTGGTGCAGAGGCTGCGCGCGGCTGCCGAAGATGCTGAGGAAAAGGTCTCCCTGGCCCGGCTGAAGCTGCGGGAGCAGATGCAGGAAGGTCAGTCCTGTGTAGTGAAATGCTGGACTTGTTCCTGGGAGAGACGGGTCTTCAGAATAGTCCTGCCTAGCACTCCCACACCCTGAAGGACAAAGTGAGCAAAAGGCATGAGGCTCCTTCTCAAGCAATCAGAGGTCATAGAATCATAGAGTTGGAGGGGACCCAAGGGTCATCTAGTCCAACCCTTGCAATGCAGGAATCTCGGCTAATGCACCAATGACAGATGGCCATCCAACCTCTGCTTAAAAACCTCCAAGGAAGGAGAGTCCACCACCTCTCGTGGGAGTCTGTTCCACTGCTGAACAGCTCTTACTGTGAGAAAGTTTTTTCCGAATGTATAGTTGGAATCTCCTTTCTTGTAACTTGAAGCCATTGGGTTGAGTCCTACCCTCCGGAGCAGGAGAAAACAAGCTTGCTCCCTCTTCCCTGTTACAGGCCTTGAGATATCTCCTCTTAGTCTCCTCTTTTCCAGGCTAAACATACCCAGCTCCTTCAACTGCTCCTCATAAGGCTTAGTTTCCAGACCCTTGATGATCTTGGTCACCCTTCTCTGCACCCTTTCCAGCTTGTCAACATCCTTCTTAAATTGTGGCGCCGAGAACTGGACACAGTATTCCAGGTGTAGTCTGACCAAGGCAGAAGAGAGTGGGACTATTGCTTCCCTTGATCTGAACACTAGACTTCTGTTGATGCAGCCCAGAGTAGTGCTAGCTTTTTTTTTGCTGCTGCATCACACTCTTAACTCAGGTTAAGCTTGTGGTCCAGTGCCAGCAGGTGGGCGGTTGGGAACAATTCTTCTGGGAGGGGAGAAGAACTGCCACTTCCCAGTCTGATCCAGTCATAGTCAAGAGAATTGTAGAATTGGAAATGTCCCCGAGGGTCATCTGGACCAAGCCCCTGCAATCCAAGAACTGGGATGCTCCAGATGACCATTTTCTTTGTGTTGGGAAAGTCCTCTAATGGCTTCACTTTCTCTTCCAGTCTGTGAGGCCTGTTAGAGTGAGGTCTGCCCACATCTTGTGCTTTGCATTGCCCTGCTGTTCCAAGGATCTCATAGGGGCAACTTTACCTCAGAGTAAACCCGTAAGAACTTTGGAAGAGCACTTCAGCAGAATCAGGCCAAATGGGGTGAATCAGGTCCATCTGGTCTGGCATCCTGGTCTCAGTGGCCCAGCAGGTGCCCCCAAGCAAAGTCCACAAGCAGGACTTGAGCAGCAACTTTCCCCACTTGTCATTCCCAGCCATTGATCGCCTGGCCATGAAATTTTCTAATCTTTTAAAGCCTCCTTAGGCAGTGAGTTCCATAGTTCAACTATGGGCTGTGTGAAGAAGTCCTTCCTTTTATCTGTCTGGAATCTTCCAATATTCAGCTTCGTTGGATGTCCCTGAGCTCTAATGTTTTGAGAAAGGGAGACAAACTTAAAAAAAGAAAGGGAGACACTTTATGTGTTTTATCCATACCATGAATAATTTTATGCTTTTCTAAGCATGTCACCTCTTACTCACTAAAAAATCCCAAGTGCTGTAACCTTTCTTCATGGGGGAGTCGCTCCATCCCTCCCCCTTGATCATTTTTGCAGCCTTTTTCTGAACCTTTTCCAATTCTACAGTATCCTTTGTGAAGAGCGATGACCAGAACTGGACACAGCATTCCACATGCAGTTACACCAGAGATTGGCATAAAGGCACTATGATATCAGCATTTTTATTTTCATAGAATCCTAGAGATAGAGAGTTGGAAAAGACCTAAAGGGTCATCTGGTCCAGCCCTGTGCAATGCAAGAATCTCATAATCATGCAACGTCTGCTTTAAAACCTCTGCAGCTGAGTCCGCTCACTCCAAGGGTTGAAAGTTCTTCTACATTTAGCTGGAATCTCTTGTAACTTGAATCCATTAGTTCAGGTCTTACCACCTGGAGCAGGAGAAAACAAGCTTGCTCCATCTTTTATCTGGCAGCCCTTTGGATATTTGAAGATCCTTGAAAAATCCATTTTTTGCTTTGGTCCTTGCTGCTGTCGATGCTGGAGCATCAAGGGGTGTCTGGAGCCTGCAGTGAGCCATGTCAGGACCACAGTGCAGCAGTGCTCAGAGTCGTGCTGGTTTTTCAGGGTCAGCAGAAGAGTTTCATGGCCTGAAGTGCTCTGTGCAGGAGCTGGATGATGTGCTCTTGAAAGACGTGGGTGGGAAAATCCATGCAGATGGACGGTGAGTTGAAGGGAAAGCACTTTCACTAGACATTGGGGGTCCTGGCCAGCATCTCCCACAGCCTCCCCTCCCCTGCACCAAAAGGCCCCCTCTTTGGCCTCACAGTCGTAGCCCCTCCCCCCATTTCCCAGCTGCTGAGGCCCCTGCCCATGAAGTTTCAGCTGCTGGGCAGTGTGGAAGACTTGCTCCCTCTTGTGCTTTCTCCCCATAAGGTGGCCACTGGTCATTGACCCTTCTGGGCAGGCAGCCATCTTCCTGCGCTATCGGGACACCAACTTTCTGAACACGGTGAACCCCAGCGACATGGCTGAGGAGACCATTCGCCTGGCATTGCTGGGCTCTCTGCGGTAGGGACACAAGCCAAATGCCGGGCAGAGAGGCTGCCCACTGCCAGGCAAAAACACCTGGGGGAGAGAAGCACTGCTGCTGCTGCCACCTGGTGACCTACAGCCGTGGCAGGAGGTAGCATCCAAAGGCATCTGGTCCACTGAGCAAGAGGCAAAGACTTGCCCTCTCCTGTCTCCTCCAGATATGGGAAGCCCCTTGTCTTTGACATGATGGAGGTGAACATGTTTGACACAGTGAAGAAGCAGCTGGAACGGCTTAAACCAGGCTTGGCAGAGGCACTGCTGGACAAGAAGATCCTACAGAATGAGAGGTGGGACAGTTGACCTTCCAACCGCTGTTTAAAAGCCTCCATGAAAGGAAAGCCCACCACCATCCAAGGGAGTCTGCTCCACTGTCAGACGACTCTTAGCATCAGTCCTGTCAACTGACAAATGGGTGCCCAAATCAAGAGAGCCAGTGGTTTTCTCAATGCCTTTAGTGCCTCCCCGCCTCCCACCGAGGGTTCTTGCTCCCCCTCCTTCAGTCTGCTCTCTCTCTCATTCCCATCTTTCTCCATTCTGGGCACTTGCTTCCCCCGTGGCCCTTCAAATGCTCCAGCCAGGCTTTGGGCAGCCTGCCATGCAAGTCCCAACCCCTCACCCCAGGACCGATGGGAGATTTATTTCAACCTGCTCTTGCAGCTTCATTCTTTTGTGGGTTTCTACCAGATTTTTTATTTCTGCAAAATTCCAGACTTGTCATAGCTTTTTGCCACCTCCCACTTGGGTGCGGATGGTACTCTTTTTGTTGTATAGTAAGTGGCACAGAAATGAAAAGCAGGATGCTTTGGGCAGAAATTAATGGCCCTGAACTCCGTGAGCAGATGCCCCCAAGCCCCACCGAGCGAATATATTCATTGCCCAGAACACTGGTCCTGCTTTAGGAAGCCAAGAGGCAGCGTGGAAGGTCAAGGGTCCTCCTCCCCCTGCCCCCCAAGCAGCAGCAGCAGCAGCACAGGGGCCGCTTTCTTTGAGACTTACTCCCGCCTTGCTCTGTCTGCAATCTTGCAGGTATCTCTCCCTACGGAGGCCAACAGATGGGCCTGAATATGCAGAGACAGAGTTTCAAGCAGCTCGAATAGAAAAATTCAAACTCTTCATTGTAACTAAACAGCAGCGTCCTCCTGAAGAGATGCTGCAGCGGCTCCTTCCGATCCAGGTCATCCTGTCCCGGTAGGCAATGCACTGCAGGCGGCCTCATCCAGTGCTGGACATTAAAGGAAAACCTGAGCAGCGGGTTTGTGTCCTGTAATGAATCTTGTAGGCCCAGCACCCTGCAGGTTCTCTGCAAAGAGCTGGCTACCTGCAAAGCAAGGGGGCAAGTGGTTGCCAGCCCCCACCAGTGGCTGCAGGTGCTGCTGGCCCCCAAGTGAAGCTGCAGCCCTTAGCAGGCTGCAGCCTCACTAAGACTTGCTCGTTTTCCCCCCTAGAAAGCGAGGCTTTCGGAGAGCCCCCTTCTCACACCAGCGTCCCTTTGCCCTGTGAAAAGTACGTCCCAAAGCCTTGGGGCCAGTCCTCACCTCAGCCATGAAGCCTTTTCTTAGCACAACTCATTCCCCTTGACTCCTGCAAGCAGGCAGGCAGGCAGGCAGGCTTGAATGCAAATAAAGGTTTCCTTGAAAAGGTGCCTCTTGAGCATTTCTACTACACATCAATGCACCAGGCCCTGCAGGGGTCTCTCCTAGAACAAATTTAGGGAGTGTGCATAGAGGAAAGGGAGGGAAATGTGTGGGGTGTAGACACCAGACATGGTTGGCACTCACTCACTTGGCCCAGGACTTCCCAAGAAAGAGGCAGCCTTCCACAAACACCCCACTCCTGCCCTTGTGGTTGGTCAGTGTGAGAGCAGGATGCAGGACTCAGTGGGGTGAGCCTCATGCCGCTGAAGGCCCGAGTCCTTGGAGTGGCTTGAACAACCTGGACAACACAAGGTGAGTGAGGCAAAGGCTCTGCAAGCTCAAGAGAGAAGCATCATTTCTAAAATGTAAAGTAAACTTTATTGTCCTTGAACCACAAAATAGATTTCTTTGGTTGTACAAATGTCACTAGTTACAGTCTTGATCTCCCTCGGAGTGTTCTGGGAGAGGAGACAGACAGAGAGACATGCCACAGCCCAGCACCTAGAGAAGTTGTATGTTAGTCACGGAAACCCTGCCTGATCACTTCCCAAATTGCTCATTAAAAGCAAATGCTAAAATTAGATTAAAATCAAAAAGCTCTAACTGCTGCTGTGGAAGCAGCCACTGTACAGCTCGAGAGAGGCAGGCAGAGGGAAGCCGCCCCTCTTGCCCTCTGCAGACAAACACAAGTTCTGTTAAAATGACCCTCTGATTTTGGCATGAGGAGCTGCTGCATCTTGTCCTTTGGCAGAGGCTGCCTGGCAAGTTTGCACACGTGATGAGCACGCACACACACACACACACGCCAGCCAGCGCCACCCACTGCTCACCACCACCCAGCCAGGAGCGAGGCTAAGCCACTGCCACGCATAGGCAGCGCCACTCTTCTCTGAAAGGGACCCGAGAGGCTGGAGCCAGCAGGCAGAGCAAGCAGCAGCCCTGGCCCTCGCTGGAGCACCCTTGGCCGCCAACCTGTGCCCCAACATCTTTGCCCTATCCTGCACTACCCCTCTCCCTGCGCCCCAACCACCAAATCCCCCCTTTTACCTGTACCTTCTATGTGCTTCACCCCATCCTAATGAAACTAGCCTGCTCCTACTCTTGCTCCCACGCTGCTCTACGTTTGCTAGCACCAGGCAGCTCCCAAACGTTCCCTCCGGCCCTTGCTGAAGAGGCAGAAGTGCCCATTTCTGCCCGTGGCCCCCTCACGGCATGGATGGCCCCCCCAGAAGAAGGAAAATGGCAGCACTTGGCAATAATTCCCCTCTCCCTCCCCATCCTGCACAAGGGTGCTGTCCCTTGGCTGCCCTTTGCCAGGGAGGGGGCAGGACAGCTGGTGCTTCCCAGGCGGCCCCCTCACTGTTTGGCAAATGTCAGCTGGGCCCGGGCCCTCTGCAAACAGTGGTCAGCCTGAAGCAGCTGCAGCACCCGGGCACCCCTGCCCTCGCACGCACACACTCCCACCCAATATTTACACGCACACATGCCCTGCATGGGTCCCCCCACCCCTCTCACTGCTCTCTTCGGCCCCCGTTTGCTCACAACCTGCCCCTCTGCATGAGGAGGAGGGGGAGTCACAGCCCACAAGATGCCAGCTGAGGCGCCAGGGAGCTTGTTCTGTCCAGGCCCACCTGGGAGCCCGCTGGCCACATCACCACACTGTCCACAGAGCGGACCCCCCACTTGGCTTGGTGGTGTTTCTAACAGCCCCCAAGGGCAAGTCAACTATGTGGGGACAGCAGTTTCCAGGTTGTGCTGGGTTGGTCGGAGTTTGCGCTTGCCGCCGCTGCTGCTGCTGCAGAGCCCCATCTCTTCCCGAGGGGGAGTTGCGCTGGGAGTTGAGGGGTCGTGCGGCCCAAGGGGCTCCTGGGCTGCTGCCTGTCCGTCTTGCTCCTGGCTCACTGGAGTGGGGGGAGAGCAGAGGGAAAGAGGTCATGGAGGGCTGAAGGGGCGGCAGCATCTGACCCCAACCCCCTGCTTGGCTTGATTCAGGAGGTGCCCAGAGCAACCTCTGCCCCCTTTGGGCACTGCCTGCTGCAGGAGGCTCTGGAGCCCCCAGGCCGGGCCCTTCTGCTGCCTGCACCGGCTGTGGCCCTGCAAAGGGGGTGGGGAACTGGGAGGCCTCCGCTTTCCAAGCAGCGTCCAGCCAGCTTCAGGTGGGCTGAACTGAGGCGCCCAAAGCCTGCACTGGAAAACGGGAACAGCAAGACCTCAGGAACACACAGACAAACAGGCAGGCAGGCAACCCAAGGCAGGCAGAGATCCTTCTGCTTCACTGGTGGCGGAGCAGGAGCTCCTTTCGAGCAGTCAGAAGTGGGGGGATCCTGCAGAGCCATCAACTTCCCTGCTGACACACCTCCCAGGACCACTTGCTGTGCCCAACACACATACACACACACACACCCCAGGGAAGAATGGGAGCCAGTTGCTCCCAAGCAGCTTCCTGAGACCAGAGGTGGCAACTTGGGCCCCAGACTGTGGGTGCCCAGTGGTGCGTGTGCATGACGTCATGACGTCACATCGCTCATGACGGGGCTGGCGCAGTGGAGCCTGGGTGCCCATGGCCCCATGGAGATAGCACTCCGGCTCCCCACCCCCGGCGTGGCAACCAGGCCAAGACCTCTGCTGCAAGTCCTCCACAGCACCCCAGAAGCATGTCCGTGGCCACACCAGACCCCAACAGGGGTCCCACGGCAGAGGCTGTTTCCACTTGCAGTGCCAGAGAGCCAGCCGAGGTAAGGTAGGGGGCAAGGGGCGGGGGGCAGAGGCCAACAGCAAAGCAATGGCGAGGCACCCAAAGCAGACATTTTGTGGGTGCCCAAACCCTGTTGGACTCGGTGGCCCTTGTGGTCTCTTCCGATTCTATGATTCTAGGACCCCCCAGAGATGGCACCAGTGCCTGAGACCTAGAAGCAACCTCAATGCTCTCCCACAAAGCCCCTCATCTTTTGAGAATACTTCCCCCCTCCTGCCTGCCAGACACATTCATGCCTTGCCTGGAATTAGGCTTCCAGCATCAGGGTCCCTGGGGGTACCCCCAACTTCTTTCCAAACCAAAATGGGAGGCGGCTGGGCATGCTCATTGGGCCACTCCCAGCTCCTTGGGCAGGATCTGACCCGCCCCCCGACCCCACCAACTGCATGCTCATCACAGCACTCCATTCCTAGGCAGTGCAAGGGCATCCTACCCACTGCTCCTTGCTGCTCAGCTGACCATTCACTCTAGAAAGGAACAGAAAAAGGAGGCCTCAGGAGAGAAGCGCTGGTGGCAGCACCCAAGGCCAGGAGGCTCCAGCTGGGCACTCACCTGAGCTGCTGGCATCGTTGAGTCTGCAGGTGCTTCCGCCATCTGGAGTCTGGAAGGGCAGTGCAAAAGGGGATCAGTCCCTGCCTGCTCCCCACCCCCTGCCCCCCAGGACATAAAGCACCCCTTGCCCGTTCCCACGTGGTTGGGGGGGGAGCAGGTGCTGAAGAACAGAGCATGCGGTGGGAGGGGGAGAAAGGGGGTGCAGAGAAGAGCAGGCAGGAGGCCCCAGAGGCAAGAGAGGAATTCCAGAGCCATGGCGCCTGGTGCTAAAGTGCCCCTCACTCAGCCTCTGGGCCCCCTGCCCACCCGCCAGGCAGAGGGACAGAAAAGCAGGTCGGGCATGAGGTGGGGCCAGGGAGATCTGGCAAGAGATCCCGCCAGAGCCCGTTACGTATCTTGTGTGGTTCACATGCTCCCTATCTGTGAGACCCCCAGACCCCAAGACACTGCTGGGAGGAGGGCCTCCTAAGGGCAGGCCCTGCTGGCCATCGCTGGCAGACGGAGGCTTCCCAAGACAGAGACCAACTGGTCTCTGGAGCCTCCAAGGAGACAGCTGGAAAGGCAGAGGGGCAAGGCAGGCAGCAGGCGGTCCCCTCGCCACCAGCGCTGCAGAGCCAGCCAGATCATGAGCCAGGATGAGCCCGGCAGCCTAAAGCCGCTGCCAGGCGGGATCCAGCACAACACCTGCCTGGCTTGAGGGTGTCCTTGTGACATGGCCTGGAGATGGCAGGGAGGGGGCCAAGAAGCCATTACAGGGCAGCCTGGCCCACCTGAAAGGGGTCTTCAGTAGCCTCTCCCGTCACCTCCCCCCAACAGACCTTGGAAGGGGGCAGCAGGGTTCCCACAAGGCCTGGGACTCTGCTCTGGGTTGGGGGCAGCCTCCAGCCTAAGCCCCAGTGGCTGCCAATGACCCCCCAGGACTCTACCCTCCCCCCGCCCAGGCTAGATGGGGGCAGGAGGTGGAGCATCAGACCCCGACTGCCAGGGGTGTGTGTGTTCCTGACTGCCCCCACCACATGCAGCTTGTACCTGGATTTCATAAACTGGTTTGGAAGAAGGAATGGCAGCAAATTCCCTGTAGAGAAACTTCTTTTCAGGCACAGACTGGAGGGCCAAAGGAGTGGCAGAAAGAAGGGAAGAGGCAGAAAGAGAGAGGGGGAAAGAGGATGAAGGAGCATGTGGGGAAGCAGGAGGGGAGGCTCGGGGGGGGGCAGGCGGGGCCCTTCCTGCTGCTCTTCTTGGCAGGCTGCAGGGCTGGACTGGGGGGGGGAATCAAGGGGCTCCCTCATGAAGTTTCCCAGTGGCAGCCATCTTCCCACCTCCTCAAGGGTCTCACTCCCTAAAAGACCCCCCCATCTGCCCTGGCCAACGACAGAGTGCAGCAGCAATGAGGTCATGCCTGAGGCCCACAGAATGCCCCCCTCCCCAAAGGGGGAGGCTGGCTGTGCTGGTCAGGGCAGGAGCAGAGACTGGGTGGGGGGAGTCAGAGCAAGAGGGAGCACCAGGGACCCCCCAAGACAGAGGGAACAGTGTGGGAAGCAAGGAGGGAGCCTTCTGGGCCACGGCCAGGCGCACCCCGACCTGAAGAGCTACAGGGACCTCCATGCTCACAGCCCCCCTCCTCAGAAGCATGACTGGTGCTGGGTCCCCCTCCTTACCAGCCTGCCTGGAGAAGTCAGGATCCGGGTGCTGCAGTCTGAAAGAGAGACAGGATTTGGAGAGAAATGAGAGGATAAATTGTGCAAGGGGGGGGGGGAGACATCAAACCCATGCCTCCTCTCTGAGCCGCTGTGGGTTCCCCTTCCTAAGCCAGACTGCCATGAAAGAAGGTGACCTACCCTCCAGGGGGGTGGGCGAGGGGGTGGGGGCGGGCGAGGGAGACTCCGCCAGCTGCTCCAGGGTGGACCTCTTCTTGCCCTCCTTGGACTTGGCAATCACCATCTGGGCCTTGAGGGCATCCTGCTCCAGGGACTTCATCCTGCCAGGTGGGAGGAAGAGAGGTTGACACACCTAGGGTGGGCTGGCAAGACAAGAACCGTCACCCGCGGTGGGGGGGGGGACATTGCAGTGCCCTCCTCGCTTGGCCAACGGAGGAGGTGCTGAGTGGAGTCGCCCCCATTGCTGCAGAGAAGGCAGAAACTTGGTAGGGCGCAGAAGGGCCCCCCTTGCCTCCTTCATCCAGGGCAGAGGCTCTCAGGAGCAGCTGAGGGTGCAGATCTGCCCCAGCCTGGTCTCTTGCTTGGCAAACACGCCTGTCCAGCACAGGAGGAGCAGAGGAGGCAGAGCACAGACTCTCCAGTGGCGGCACAGGTGTGGCCCAGCTGCCCCTCTGGACCTGGGGGGCACCTCTGGGGCTGTGCAGGCCTGGGGTGTAGGTGGGATTGTGTGGAAGTTCTGCACACCTGGGGTGGCCCCCTGGCCCAGGGCTTCTTGTGGTCGTGGTGGCGGCGGCAGCGGCAGCAGCAGGGCCCTGCCCCCCCAGTGCCTGCTGGCGGGCTTGGTAGAGCCTCCTGGCCAGATCCTGCTCATACTCTTTCATGCTCTCTTCTAGGGTGGAAGAGCTGAGGAGGAGGAGGAGGAGGAGTAGAAGGGAGGCGCCGAAGACGTCCCGACAGGCAGGAAGATGGCAGAGAGAGAAAGAAAGAAAGAAAAGGAGAGGGAAGGAAAGGGTGGGCAGGAGGAAGAGGCAGGTGCCAACGGGGGGGGGGGGGGCGGACCTCACCTGTCCTGGTAAGTGGAGAAGAGGGCAGACCCCCCTGCCCCCCCAGATCACAGACAAGCGAGTCCCACCAGGTGCATACAGATGGGTGGAGGAGGGCAGGAGGCAGGGGCTGCCCTAGAGAACCCCACATGCACAGCCAGCTACAGTGAGGGAAGGGGACTCCAAATGGGGTGGGTTTCTCAGGGGCGCAGTCACACAAGGGGAGCTCTCCCTTCCAGATACTGGAGACAAGGAAGGCGGTCCAGAGCCTCTTCCCAAGACACCTCCCAGCCTCTCTTGTTCGATGCCCGGCTGGCATCAGCAACTGGCAGGGGGCACTTTCCTGAGAGAACCAGCTCTGCTTTGAGGGGCTGCAGGGGGACGAAGGAGGGGAGGGATGCCAGTTCAGGGTCTTTATCAGGGGTGGGGCTGCCTGAGGTCCCCAGAGCCCTGTGGAGATTCAGAAGGTATGGCTCAGGGCACCGCTGCCAGGCTGAGCCCCTTGCAGAAAACCCGGCCTCTCTGTTCCTGGGCTGCGTTCGCCAACCAGACCCTGAGCAGCAACGGAGAGGAAAGAGGAAACAGCCTGGGAGGTGAAATGGGGGCCACTTAAGGGCAGAGACTGAACTGAGCGGCAAGAACCAAAGGCCAAGAACCAGAGGGGGGACTTGAGAGGTGGAAGAAGGGCCCTTGGAGCTGGTGGGGCAGCTGTCCCTCTGGTGATGGCAGCCGCCATGGCATCTCACCCAGGAGAGCTTTTCTGGGCAGCCTCAGGGTCTTTGCAGATGAAGCAGCTCCCCTCCCTTCAGCCTGGGGGCTGCAGGCGGAGCAGGGCCAGCCGATTTCTCTTGGGCCCCTTTGGCTCCTTCTGGACTTAGCAGCCTGAGGATGCGGACAGAACCCTGAGAGGCAAAGCAGAGCAGCTGGACGCTCCATCTTGGCTCCTCCTCTTCTCAAATCTCTGGACTGCATGAAATGTTCCATCCTTGGGCAAAGTGCATGGCAGCCTCTCAGCGGAAAGGTGAACTTTGTCCTGTGCAAATACCGTATTTTTCGCTCTATAACACGCACCTGACCATAACATCGTTTTTAGAGGAGGAAAACAAGGGGAAAAAATTCTGAATGAAACAGTGGATGTATCATTTTTGTGCCTCATGTGTGGCCACAGACATGTGATCTGATGGTGAGTTTGGGGTAGCCCAATGCAAAAATCCTGAGGATCCAAGTGGATCTGTGCTTTGTAACCACGATTTTGCACCATTGCAGCCCCAGGCAACAGTGGGTGCATGATTTTTTTGGTGCAGGCTGTAGCCATGGACATGCTATGTGATCTGATGGTGAATTTGGGGTGACCCAATGCAAAGATCCTGAGGATCCATGTGGATCCGTGCTTTGTAACCACGTTTTAAGTGGGGAGGGAAGGAAAAACACAGAAGGGACAAGGAGCACGAGAGGGGTGTGCAGAGAAGCAGCTGGCTAAGAATGCAGGAGAGGGGTTTAACGGGAGGGAGGAAAGGAAGGCAAAAGTTTCCCCCCACCCAGCCACCCAAGCCAGCCCTCTCTCTCTCTCTCTCTCTCTCTCCCCCACCTGCATGTTTTCCGGCTGCCTGCGAGTCCCTAAAATGCTTCCCTGGACGCAGCAGCACCGGAGCATGGAGAGGAATTAGAAGGAAGGACGTGATCCTTTCCTTTCCCCTCTGCTTGCCTGGAAGGGAGGGGATTTGCCTCTTTGTTCCGTTTGAGCAAACAGCAACCAAAACAGAAGCGGGTGGGCAGTAAGACCCTGAGGCAGAATGCAGGAAAGCAACAGCTTCCTCTCTCATGGAGCTCCCTCCTCCCTGACGCTGCGATTGGATTTTTGCCTGATTTTTGCCCCTGCGCTCGGGAGGGTCGGCTCCAGGGACCACACATTCGCTCAATAACACACACAGACATTTCCCCCTACTTTTTAGGAGAAAAAAATCTGCATGTTATAGAGAGAAAAGTACGGTAAGTGCTTTTTCTTTTCTTTGCTAGGACTTATCCCTGCAGAAGCCATGCTGGTTCCATTTCAGCAAGACTTGTCCTTCTATATATCTGGCAATTATATCTTCTGGCAACAATGCCTTCTGGAGCCAGATTTTCTGGAAGCAGATGTTAGTTTAACCAGCATGTAATTCATCATATCCTCTCTTAGAAACCTTTTTTTTTTTAAAATCTAACTGGCCACTTTCCAGGGCTGATCTTAGTGACAAGAGGTTTTTTTGTTTTGTGTGTGTGTGTGTGTGTGTGTGTGTGTGTGTGTGTGTGTTTAAGCTTACCAGCAATTTGACATTTGAGCGCTTTAACAACTCCTGGGTGAGTGCTATCTGGACCCAGTGATCTGTCAGTTTTTACTTCATCTTTAAAGCCTAGAATTTTGTCTCTTGTTACCACTATTTCTCTGTTCCTCTGACTCGCTTCTGGTGAAAGCTAGAAAAAGTGGGGGAAAGAAACAAATGATTCTGAGACACTTTGACTTAAAATAAATACTGGATTGATATTATCATGGACTGAATGTTTTAAGTAATCTTTTTTCCCTTTTTTATGCAACCAGCAAATAGAACATTTCTTTCCCTTTTGTCTTTTCTTTTGCTTTTATCTATCTCTCTCTTCTTGTTTTTTTCCTTTTCTTAGTCTTCTTCATGTTCTTTCTTCTTTGGAGTCGTACGTTTGGGGACTTTGCTAAGGTCCAGGGATTGTGCATTCAGGGGGGTGGGAGATGGTTGATGGAGGGTCCTGGGCGGGAGACGGGGAAACGTTGGTCTCCCAGCATGAGAAGCTGGGAGAAGAAAGGGAGGCCCCTCAGGGAGAGCTGAGAGGGATGCCTACCTTCTCTGGCTGGTGGGGGCTGACAATTACCTTCAGGAGAGGACTGTGTATTTCTTTGTAGTTGTCATCTTATTGTATTGTGTAAAAATTGACACCTGTCCACTTTCAAAATGTTGACTCAGGTTAAGCTTGTGGTCCACTAAGCCCCTTGATCCTTTTCCAATATATTACTGGCAATGTATTTTTAATCTCTGTTGGAAGTGGCTGGGGAAACCCAGCCAGATGGGTGGGGTACAAATAATTTATTATTATTATTATTATTATTATTATTATTATTATTATTATTACTATTACTACTACTACTACTACTACTACTACTATTAGCCAGGTGTCCCCCATCTTACATTTGTGCACCTGATTCTTCCTGTCTAAGTGCAGAACATGACATTTGTCCCTGATGAAACTCATTTCATTAGCTTGGGCCCAGTTCTCCAATTTGTCGAAGCCCTTTTGAATCCCGATTCTGTCTTCTGAGGCATTAGCTGCCCCTCCCAGTTTGGTGTCACCTGCAGTTTTGATAGGCATCACCTCAATACCTTCATCCAAGTTGTTTATGAAGAATTTGAACAACAACGGGCCCAGGACAGAACCCTGAGGTACCCCACTTGTCACTTTTCGGGGGTATATATCTTAAGAGCATGCTTCTTTCTTAATTTTTTCCATCCTCTTCAGGGGGGTCTCCTCCTAAGCCAGCCATTGGGTCGTATTTCAAATGAACCTTTTAATCAGCAGAGAGAGAGTTTCAGTAGTATTTTATAGATGTTTCAGAAGTAATTAAAGGAGGCTTTGCTGGTCTTTGCCCCAGGGACTGACGTCTAGGGGTATTGAGTGGTGCTGGGGCAAGTTTGTGGTTCTTCCGCTCCTAGGTCACTCACCCCATCTGCCTGGGTCTTTTGAAGATACCTCCATCCCACAGCAGGGAAGCAATCCTTCCAGAGCATTTGGAAGTTAATTCCTGTTACTTTATGTTTCTTCCTCAGAGATAATACGATAGACAGTAGCTATGTTCATCACCACTTAATTACCTCTGCCGACAGCGTCTCGACAGAGGCAACTAACCAGCTATGATGCCTCCCCGGAAGTCCTCCTCCAAGGGTGCGTGATGCAGGGCTGCCACCTCCTCAAGCGCCTCACGCAGGAAGGGACCACTTGTCACTTGCCAGTATTTGCCTAACGCTTCTGGGTCCAGGGAGGTCTTATTAAGTAGGGAGACATCTGTGCCTCCTTTGACCCCCAGCCAGCCACTGCGGCTGGTTCTAAGAGGCCAAGATGGGCAGGGGCCAAGGCTGGCCACACTTCTTCAAGCCGCTTGTCCATATCCTCAGGCTGCTATAATCAAAACTGACGCAGTGCAGAGGGAGTAGCCAGTGTGCTAGATGCCTCTGCTAGATTGCTCTGAGGTGGCATCCCTCTGTCCAAATCTGACTCATTTTGTTCCTCAAATGCCTGGCAGGGATCTTGTGGCTGGCCCCCGGGGGTGTCAGGGCAACGGTCTCTTGGGCAGGGAACACAAGTCCATTCACCACTCAGAAAAGCTTGGCCACACGGCTACTTGTGAAAGCCACGGTGGTGGTGAAGTCAGATTTCTTTGCTGCAGCCACCACCACACGGCAGGTGCAACGGTGCCACTTCACCTGTTTTGGGTCAGGCTAATTTATGCCACCCCAACGCAGTGGGTGCCCCACCCTGGCAGGGCAGAGCAGCTGCCTTCTGCCCAAACCTTACCAGGGAATGGTCCATGCAGGATGACGGAGTCCCCCACTCCCCCTCTGCCAGCTGTGTCCGGGAGGCGGGCAGAGTGTGGGGGGGAATGGGGCATTAACCCCACCTGCATTCTGTTAGGACTGGGGGCAAGGCAGTGGGGTGAACATTCAGGCCACAGGGACCCACGGGAGCAGAAGGAGCCACAGAAGCAGAGCAGAGGCAGCCATGGTGGCCCCCTGGCCTCCCACACGCCCCACCTGAGGACCCCCGGCTGGCCGTGGGGCGAATGCAGGGCCCACTCTGGCCTGATCCAGCAAAGGCAACCGATGAGCAAGGCAAGCAGCTAAGAAACCCAACATGCTGTGAGTTGGTGCTCCACAGCCCCCTTCAGAAACCATGCCTGGGGGGTGGGAGAGGGATGCTGCCCCTGCCCGCCCCTCCCCACCTACCGTGCTGCTCGCCACATGGCCCTCTTCTCGGCCTCCAGCGCCCGGCGCTCGGCTGGGGAGAGCTCCTTCCTCTCCTGGGCGCTGAGCAGCTCTGGGCTCTGCATGCGGAGGCGCTCCTGCTGTCGGCGCTCGGCCTTTGCCGTCCTGACGGGGGCCCCAGGCTCACTGCCACCTCTGGGGTACACGGGGCTCAGCCTGGCCAGGAGAGAGCGTGGCTCAGTGGGGCAGACCCACCCTCCCTGCCCCACAGGCCCCACCCTCCGCCTGCCCGCCCATCTTACCCAGCCATGGAAGTGGGCCGCACCTCCGGCCTCCGGCCCTCCTCCAGGGAATTCCTATGCGAGGAGCCATTCTGCCTCTCTGGCTCTGGGAACCTGGCAGGGCACAAAGCTCTGTGAGCCCCAGCCAGGGCAGGGACCGGGGAGGGGGCTTCCCTTTGGGGAGGGGCCCAGAGACCAAAGGGGACCCCTGGGGAGAGGAGTCCGCAGGCGGACGCTAGAAGCTCCCAAGCCAAGTGCTGGGACTTGGAGGGCAATCCCAGGGCTGTGGACGGAGCAGGGAGAAGGCTGCTCTTTGCTTGGGGTCCCGTCTGTGGGCTTCTTCCCACCAGGGGCCCTGGCTGGTTTCTGGGAGAAGGGGACGCTGGGCTGGAGAGACAGAGCACGCCTGCGCTCTCTGGATCGAGCCCTGCCCCCTCCCTGGCCTGGGCACAAGCGCAGGGGGCGCGGCACGCAGCTCACTCACCAGGGCGTGGAGGGCATAAGGCTCTGCCCATCCAGCTTCTCCACTTTGTACTCCACACCCTCGATGAAGATGCTGGAGGGGACATCTGGGGGGCGTCTCTGCCTGGCGGCCTCTTCCTCTTCCTCTTCCTCCTCCTCCTCTTCCTCCAGCAGCTGAGCTCGCTTTTGCTGGAGTTTGCGAGCTGCCAAGTGAGAAGCCGGCAAGTCAGCCTCCCCACAGCCCCCCAAGGGTGGAAGGACCCCGGCTGGGCAAGGGAATGCCTCCAAGAGGGAGCAGCCGAATGAGATCCAAAGGTGAACCAGGAAGACAGGTGGGGGGGGGAATCCACCTGAAAGGCATGAGGGGACCCCACCCCATCTTTCTGTGTCCTCCTCCTCCCCACCAGGCCGGCGGCTGCTGCAGAGCGCTGCTTAGCCAAACATGGAGGGTGTTTCACTATAGAGCAGCTCCCCCCCCCCAGCAGTTAGCGGCCTCTGGGCTAGTAGCCCCTGGGGGGCAGGAAGAGTGGGGGGCCTTGGCCTGGCTAACCCCATGGCACGCACCTTCCTCCTCCTTCATCTTCCTCAGGTCTTCCTCCCCAACCAGCGACACCCTCTTGGGCGGCTTCTCGGCCGGCTGCTGCTTCAGCTCCACCTCAAAGTACTTCTGCCTCTCGCGGAAGGACCTCTGCTCCGGGCTGTGCAGGCTGCCCCCCAGCAGTGGGGCCTGGCCAGGAGAAGCAGGGCCCCCCGCTCCCCTGAAACTCACCTCAGAGGGGGAGGGAGGCTGCTCTGCACTCTTCTGCTTCTGGGACTCCTGAGGGAAGAAAGGGCAGGCAATGGCTGCATCCGCAAAGGGCACTCTGCCCCCCAAGGGCCCCCCCACAGCCGCCCCCCCACTCACCTCAGGCTCCAGGAGCAGATGCGGAACTGGGACAGCCGCAAAGGCCTTGTAGGCCTGCTTGGCGCTGACGGGGACGTCGCCTGGCGAGGGGGGCCTGGGAGAACGTGGCTGGGGGCAAGAGGGCACAAGTCAAGAGGGAGAGCGGCCCCAGGCCAAGGGGGTGTCACTCCAGCCACCAGCACACCCCCCAATCAGCCCCAGGGCAGCAACTTACAGAGCTGTGGGTGCTGGAGCAGAGCTCGGACTGCTGGAATGGATTGGGGCTGTCCCGGCCTTCCGAGGTCGCTGGGGCTGGGCGCATGCGGGTGACGGGCTGGATCACGCCCGGCTTGGTCTGGCACAGGTGGGGGGGGGGGGAGTCAGCCAGAACAAAGGAGAGCAAACTCAGCCTCCAACCCAAAGGCAAGCAAAGGTCAGGGCAATGGCTACACAAGTCTGATTGACACCCTCTGATAACAAGGGACAAATTGGACAAAATGAATTAAAGTAAGATGTCCCCAAGCACAGGGGCCGCCCACAAACTTGTGTATCAAACTATCCGCCCCCCCCCCGTGCTCTGACTGCACCATTTCAGAGTCCTGCAGATGCCAAGAGGGGCTGGACAATGCCCCTTGGAGGCAGCAGGCGCCCAATGGTCACAGCCCAAGGCCCACATGGTGCCAGAGGAGGCCAGGAGAACTCACCGAGGACTTGCTTTCGCTGTGGCTGGGAACAAAGTGGACGGCAGCCTGGAAGGAGAAAGTCAGGAAGGCATTTGGGGGCTGGAAGGGGCGCTGGGGGCCCCCACCCAAGCCCAGGCACCTCCAAGCTGGCCATGCCAGAACCAGGAGCCCCTCCCCAAACTTACCCCACATTAAGCTCTTGCCCCCGCTCCCAAAAGAGACGCCACATCTTGAACTATGCTGGAAAGGCCCCCCAGTGATGCCACAAACTGGCTCCTCCTGCCCCTCCCAGACTACAGCTAGAAACCACTCTTGCAGAAGCAGCCAAAAAGACCAGCAGCAGCGGGGGGACGAGTAGTGAGGGTCCCCCGCCCAGCCCCACAGAGCATCCTCCCCAAGCACAGCCTCAGCAGCCCCCTCCCCCCACCCAGGGCAGAGGAGGAGAGCGGGCACAGCACACCAAGGGGGCACTTACAAAGCGGGTCTCTCTGCCCACCAGGTGGGCTGGCCGGGGGGCAGCAGGAGGCTGGAAGGCAGCAGTGCCAGGGAGAGAACCAGAGAGAGAACCAAAGAGTCTGGCTGACTGACAGGCAGGATAGGCAGAGGAAAGCCCCCCCCCCACCGCAGCCCCCTCCACCCCCAGGGCAGCACCCCTTACCTGCTGGCTGCCAGGAGAGTAGGGAGAGTCTCGCCAGGCAGCTCCCGGTTCCCCTTCCCCCGAGAGGGCCTGAATGGGAGAGGAAGGACAGCTGGTGAGCGGGGGGGGGGGGCAGTGGTGTTGAGGGACCCCAGGGGTGCCCAGAGAGACCAGCCCCTCCCAACCCCCAGACAGAAGCCCCTTCCCTATGGGATCTGCCCCCTAAAAGGGGCTCTGGCGGGTCATGAATCTGCCTGATCTCCCCAGTTGGAGCCACAAACCTGCCAACACTCTTCCTCCACTCGAGCCAACTGCCCCTCAGAGCAGCGCCAGCTCCTCTGCTGCCCCCCCTCCCGCCATGCTCAGGACACCCCTCCCTCTAGTTTTGCTCACACTAAGAAACCCCCCTGCTGCGAAGTGCTGAAAGAGCATCTCTTCATTGGCTGAGCAATGCTGGAACTCTGCCCAAAGGCAGGGAAGGAACAGCACCCCCCTCCGTTTCCAATGCAGCACATGTCTTCCTCTACACAAGCTCCTAGTCCCCATGGATGCACATTATAGGATCCGAACTCCTGAATCCGCTTCCGTGCCAACTCCCAAGTGGCTGGATCAGTCACGCAGAGAGGGAGTTGTGTCAAGATGGAACTGTGCACACTGCAGAATCCCACCCTCTTTGGACATTTAGAATTACTACTTTTCTCCTGTTTTGCTGCCCACAGACACACAAAGAGGTTGACAAAACTGGCACAACAAACCATGAGCACAAACTGTCAAAGCAGTGTCTGCATGTTAGTGGCCCTTCCAAGAGGGGCTCAGGGGCTCCTCTCACGGGGGCAGCCCAAACGCTGCCCAAATGAGCCAGGCCCAAAGCAGGTTAGTAGCCAAGCAGAACAGAAGAGCAGCCAAAGGGAGGAGCAGCCCAAAGACTCTGCAGGGAGCCAAGGGAGGAAGGGGCCAGCGGGGGCCCTCCTCTCCAAGCCCACTGCCGCGTCCTCCTGCCCTGCAAAGGCACGTCCCCACGGCAGAAGCTTGAGCTCGCCTGCCTCGTCCCCCACTTGATTCCACTCCACACACACACACTTCCTGCATGCAGTGCAGAGCAGCTGAGCTCCCCTCAGGCAAGAGATGGGGGGCGGAGAGGGTCCCGGCCCAAACGTGAGCCTTGGCTGCCTTCTCCCCCGCTGCCCCGGCATGCAGCAGAGGCACAGCACACAGCAGGCCAGGCCACAAGGCCGCTTGCCTTGGTGCAGAGGCTGGTCTTCAGCACTCCCCCCTGGCCATAGCCAAGGGGAGGCCCCCCCAGACACGCCTTGCCCTGCCGGTTGGCCAGCACAAAGGGATTGGTGCTGAAGGGGATGGGCTGCAAGTCCACCAAGCTCTCTTCCTCCTCCACCTCCGCAGTCGGCAGTGAGAGGGCAGCCCCGCTGGGGGGGGCCGTGGCAAGGCTTGCCTGGCCCAGGTCCAAGGGAGGGGGGGCCGGCAGGGGAGGCGCCCGTGGGTCCCTTTCCATGGCACCAGGAGGGGCAAGCTGAGGAAGAGACAGAAGAACTGCGTTTTCAGGGGCCACGGCTGGTGGGGCAGCTCTGTGGCTCACGGGAGCAGCTCCCTGCTGTGTGGCCGGGGGGGGGGGACCCTAGATGCCTGCAGGGCCCACAGGGAGGGGGAGACAGAGACCTGCCCAGGGGTGCAGGAGGGTGTGGAGGTGCCTCCCTGCAATGCACAGGCATGGCAGGCCACATGCTGGACTGCCACTCCCAGTGCCGCCACCACCACCAGCAGCAGCCTCTGGCCTTGCTGCCTGGGGGGAAGGAGGCCCCCCCACAAACCCCGTCTTCCTTCTGGGCACAAGCCAGAACCCCAAGACGCAGCCACGGAACAGCCGGGCTCTGCTGCAAACCATCCGGGACATGTTTATTTTTTAAGACTGAAAGGCAGAAGGAAAGGTCAGAGAAACAGAGAGGCCTCCAGCTACAGCAGAAGGGGCTGGGAGTGCCCCCCCCCGCAATACCCCCTCCCCATTTGATCCCAGCAGTGGTGGAGTCTCAGGATGGGACCAGAAGGAGAGGAGGGGGCTGGGAGGCCCCATGCCTCTGCCCAGGAAGCCCCCGTGGATGCAGGGAGGGTGGCAATAAGCCCCTCTGTGTTGGCCGGGGGGAGGCAGCCAAGGGGGCGGAGGGCCAAGAAAGACCTCCATGGGGGAGACAGGGTCACCTGCTCTGCTCAGCAGGACAGAAGGGCCTCTCCCTGCCACCCTCCTTCCGAAAAAACCAAGGGTCTCCGCACAGGGACCCCTGTCTGGGACGCCCATCCCCCCGTCCCCCGCCATCCCTGGCACACCCAGCCAAGGGAGGGAGCTCCTGCCCTTTGGCACCCACCGCCTGCTGCACCAGGAGTAACATGGCAGGCTGAGCAACATCCAGAGGGGCACAGCTTGCCTGCTCCCTGCCCCCCCTCCCATGAAGGCAGGCACAGTAGCAGAGCCCTGGCCCTGACCAAGCCTGAGGAAGCAGTTCTCCCACTTGCTGCTGCCTACCAGCTGCCAGCTCACTTGTGCCCAGAGGAAAAGCCCTGCAGGTGCCAGGAGAAAGAGAGAGACTCACCGCTCCTGCCAGCAGCCACAGACAAAGGAAGACACCCCCCCCCGCCCAGCCCCTTCCTCCAACGCCCACCAGGCAAGCCCAAAATAGCCCAGAGCTGGGCTGGCTCAGGAATCTCACTCAGGCAGATCAGATTTCCAGAGAAGCAAAAATGGCCCCCAAGCAGCCCACCTGCTCCCTCCTCACCCAGCCAGGCCAACTGGGTCTTGGGCAAGTGGGGGGGGCAAACACCCCACTGCTCTTCATTGCTGCTGAGGGCAACCTCCAGCCCCGTCCCCCCAGAAGCAGAGTCCCCCCCGGTCTGCTGCCTGCCTCCCGGGTCACCTGGTGTTCCCATCTCTCTTCCAAACTCTGGGTGCTTCTCTCCTCAGCTTCTCTGCGCCCCCCCCAAGAGCCAGCCCTGAAGCCAGCAGCTGCTTCCAGGGCACAGGACCCCCCCCTCCAAGTGACAAGGTCTCCAAAGCAGCTGGGGAGACTCGCCAGGGGCCCCAATCCACAAGAGCCATCGCTTGGGTTGGCTGAAGGCAGAGGGAGCAGCCGAGGCTGGCTGGGATCCAGCCCGCCCTTCGCCAAAGCCAGTGGATCCCCATCACTTACGCCACGGGTGGCTTTCTGGAGGCCGCTGTTGGGCAGCGCTGCCAAGGTGCGGTAGTCCAGCTGCAGGGGCTCAGCGCCAAGGTCCTGTGGGGAGGGGGAAGAGGGTCAGCGGGGTCTCAGGAGCGTGCCCACCCAGCCCAGCCCCCTTCCTCAGCCCCTCAGCCCAGCCGCCCCCTCTCACCTCGGCCTCCTCCTCCTCCTCTGCCAGGAGCTGCGTGGCCGTCTCTCGCTCCCGGCGCTTCCGCTCCTTCGCAGAGGCAGCAGGCGGGCGGCACAAGCAAAGAGAGAGCAAGAGGGTCAGCAGCAGAACCCGCAGGGCAGCCTCAGGCCCAGGGACCCCAGAGCAGCAGGCAGAGTCCCAAGGAGAACCCACAACGTCACAGCCAGAAGCAGGGCCCAGGGGGTCCCCGAGGGTGCTTGGCCTCTCAGCGGGGTCTGCAGCAAAGCAGGCAGCCAGGGCCAGCCAGAGGGGCCCTTCCCTTCCCAGGCTCTGCCCCGGGGGTGGGGGGCTGGGGTCTTCCCTCCAGCCTGCTTCTGTGACAAGAGGATCAGAAGAGCTCAGCCCCAAGGGGCCCATCTGGCCAGCCTCCTCTGCTCGCAAGAGCAGCCCTCTCCCCCAGGGCAGAGGCAGCCGCATCTGCCGGGAATTTGCTCAATCCTCTTCTGAAGCCATCCCTGCCTCCTGCAGCCAGCAGTTCCCCAGTTTAACTCCTGACTCTTCCAACATTCAGCTTCACTGGGTGTCCACAAGTTCGATCGTCATGAGAGAGGGAGGAAAACTTTCCTCCCTCCACTTTCTCCAGGTCAGGCATCATGTTATAAACTTTTTTCAGGTCGCCTATGACCGGCTTTTTCTCTAATCCAAAAAGTCCCTGATGCTGCAACTTTTTCTTCATAGTAGTGGCACCCCCACCGTGGAACAATCTCCCATCAGATGTCAAGGAAATAAACAACTACCTGACTTTTAGAAGACATCTGAAGGCAGCCCCGTTTAGGGAAGTTTTTAATGTCTGGTGTTTTATTGTATTTTTAATGTTTTTGGGGAAACTGCCCAGAGTGACTGGGGAATTATTATTATTATTATTATTATTTATTATATCATTATTATTATTATTATTATTATTATTATTATTATTATTACCATCTCTCCCTCGATCATGTTCATTGTCCTTTTCTGAATCTTTTCTAACTCTACAATTTTTAAGGTGAGGTGACCCCACCTGTGCAGCGGACTCTGAATGCAGTTGCATCACAGATTTGTATTATATTAATCGCAGTTTTATTTTCAATTCCTTTCCTAATGAAGATTAAGAGGCAAACTTTGAAAGCAGGGAAGAGAAAACTTTAACTAGGATGATGAACACCACTGAAAGCCGGGGGAAATAACCCTTTTTTCCTGCCCCCCCTAAAAACTGTCCTTTTCAAAGAAAGCAAACTACAGACCCCCACGGCCAGAGTCAGGTGCCGGGGAAAGGCCCTGGTCTTGGGCAAAGCTCTCGCGGGAAGGCAGGCAAGCAGGCAGGCAGGCAGGAGGGCGGCTGCTCCAGAGTCATTTGCTAGTTTCCAAAATCTGGCCCCCTCCTGC